>NW_020312074.1:0-111401 GCF_002999335.1 Cyclospora cayetanensis | reverse complement strand
ACAAGTATACAGTTTATCGGGCTCAGCAATGCCGTTGCGAGCCTCTTCATTGCTACTGCTAGATTTTGCTTCGAACTTTCGCTCCCCGGCCTACGCTTCCCTGAGGTCCGTAGAGAAATTTCGGGTTTTAGTTCGTCTTCTCGTTCATGGGAAAATATGTTGCCTTACCTGCGGCTTGCGTGTAGCCTGTGAAGTGAGGGTTGCCTTCCACCTTTAATGGAAATTGCCGAAATGAAAAGTGACTAGTATGTCGATGGCCAGGGCTGCTAATCAGCCCTATGCTCGACCCCACTCGGCAACCTCGGGCCTTGGAGATGATAAGCAGAAGCGGAGAAGCTCAGAGCAAGGCCGAACAGTCGCAGCACAATCCAGTCAGTGCTGCATTGCGGGGACTCCGGAGCAATCCCTTTGATTAATGATGGCTGAGCTACGGAGTCTACAAGGGACACAATGTATTCAATAATGTGAACGACAGTTTACTGGCAGCATGCTGAAACATGACTTCAGGAATAATTCAGATGTCCGCAAAGCGCCCTACCCTCAATGCCTGCTAGCAATAAGTGCTTTCGCTGCTTCCATGGTGTGAGTGTTCAGCTGCCTGTCATGACCTCCTTGCGAACGTCTCAGTCCAAAAGACACTGCAGCAACGCCGAGTGCATTGGCTGCGGCGTGCTGCTGCACCCCTCAAGAGCGAATGACCAGAGACAAGCCAAAGGAACTTTCCTGGTGAAGCATGCCGTTTGATTCCTTAAGGAACAAGCACCTGGTAGTATACCATGCGCAGTTCCCTCGCACTCAGAAACGCTCTGTCAAATCTTACCGTGGGACTACCACTACCTTCCGCGTCCTAGCCCTTAGTTCTGCGTTATGCATGACCCCATGGCGGTGCTACTTCAACATTAAAAGGAGTACAACGTTTGGGCTTTGTTCTTGAAGCAGGCTGGTGGAACACAGAAGGTAAAGTTGTGTTCAGTATGTGCTTGCGTACTGAGAATCTTAAGGCGACAGAGGTAAAAGATAGTCAGAAGAGCACATCTATAGCTCAGAGGTCTGATTTGACGTCTCGTTTATTGCGTAAGAGCACTCTCACCGGAGTCGACCCTTCTATATATCTTAAAAGCATCTGCAGATAGGGGCTCTGTAGAGAAAATCTTTTTATGCACTTCAGGTCTTTGACCAAAGTGAAGTATTACAAGGAAGCTTGACATAGCACTATCAGAAGCGGACAAGTACGCAGCCACATGATGCATATTCGAAAAATATGCACTGGATATCACAAGGTCTCTTGTCGTGCCTCCCTGTATCATTGGCTGCATCCAGTCAAACTGACGAGTTAGTAGCAGCGTAGAAAGAAAGAGGGACGGCACAAAGCAAATAATACACACAAAATGCGCGGGAAGGAAGCACTTATTCAACAAGTGTGCGAAACTAGGGGCAGGTAGCAGAAAAGGTGCCCACGCCACGAAAACCACAAAGCAGTCAACCCAAAGCCATTAAGGGACACTGTGTTCTGTTACATGAAAATAACCCTTGCTTGCGTGGGACTTGAGAGACGCACAAAACAGCAAAAGGAATCTCGCCTTGACAATTTCACTACTTGTTATGACTGGGCACTTTCGCACAGCTGCTAGGATTTTGGCTTACGTGTGCCTTTATTGGGTGCAAACAGGCACAAATTGATCGTATGTGCGTCTGGTTGTCTCCTGCTCGTGTTGTTTTGGCGCATGCAGTGCCGGGGGAATCGAGGTCCGCCTAGCGTTTTTTTATACAAGCGGGTGCGTGTGGGAGCCTATCAGCCCAATAGCATCATGCCCCCCGACCTCAAACAAACGTCATCAATACATATCCTTGCTACTCCAGGCCATCTACATGTGTAAATATATATATGTGTGACTGTGCCTTGCATTCCTTGCTTGCATAGTCCACGCTCCAACTTCTGCGACTAATGTCTCATCTATATACGTTATTGGTCTTCAGCAGGAAACTCTAGTTACACGTATTTGTTTATGCGTTTTGTGATTCTCTCCATGATGTTCTGTCATCCATGATATCATTAGGAGGGAACATAATTTACACAGCCGTGCGTTCTCTGTTCCTCTTCTGATTGAACTTTTCAAGGGAGAAGAATATTTTCAATGGCAAATGCAGCGATATATACAGCTGTGTAGCACAGCATGGGACTCATCTACTGTGGATGTGACTGTTGCGTTGCGGCATACGGCCTGCCGCACCAACTATGCCATGCGCACAGATGGTTTGCCGTTCCATGCTCTCTCGAAACTTTGGCGCATAAATTCCCGGAATTCTGGATCTAACGCTTGCGACTGAAGCTAGTACTGAACAGTTGCAAGGCATGCATGGCTCAATCGAAGGCCTTCGTGTAGTTTGGCCCCGTGCTTGTTTGAAGTAGCTGATTTGGCATAAAGCGAGAGTGGTGCTTCCCAGCTTGCTAGGTAGATAGCTATTTTGGATTACTGCAAGCCATACTGGTTCCAATTACCCCCGCTGTTGCTGTGGCTTTTGGGGAGTAAGACGGCCAGCTATCTGCTTCAACTCATCCCAAAATAACATCGAGCAGCTTCACCAAGACCTCAAAGGGGCTTGCAACACAGAAGTAATCCATGAGCATCGAAAAAAGTAGCGAGGATAACAAGTCCCGATATGGGCATATGCCTGAGGTGCATGGTAGTCTTGTAAAACCACTTAAACTCTTTTAGCAATGCTCGATAGTGTGCTCTGTCGTGTTGACCATATTCACGCCTCAAAGGAGCACACATGTCCGGTCCTATCTTGGTACTGCCAAAAGCTAAACCCCAAAGTGTCGCTTGGGCTCGTGCAGCTCTTTTTTGCTGTGATAGACGCTATCTTCCTTGCGGCTGTATGCAGCAACTGAAATTGTCAAGGGTGTTCCCTGGCTTGAGCGCCTCCTGCAGTGCAACTTCGTAGTACAGTGTATTTAGGGCACCACCAACGTGGTCGCTGACACGCTGGCGCGACGCCCCCGCAATTCACTTTTGTGCACCGCAACCGCTCTTGAATGTGGTGATCCACGGATTTTGTCGAATCTGCTGAGGTTTTTGTGTTTGACGCCCCCAATTGCAGAAATCCAAGTTGGCGAAAGAGTGAGTCACTACCATGTACAAAATGGCCTGTTGTGATTCGACAAAGCGGGTTGTCCGTCAAGTATATAGTCCGACCTCACTCCTCAGTGCCGTCCTGCGTAAAGCACGCGATCATGTTCTTTCGGGCTACAGTGGGATCCACGCTGCAATAAAAATATATCATGGTCTTTCTGGTGGTCTGGGATGTGTCCTGCGGCAGACGATGCGCACTGTCATCCACGGATTGTCTGCGGAGTAGCTGCACAATTCTTTTCAACCCAGCCATTTGCAAAGCCTGCCGGTCTCTGAAACACTTTGAGTAATCTGAAAATGAAAGTAGTTGTCCGTCAGCGGTCAAGGGTCATGACATCATCTACTTCGGCATCGACAGACTAAGCCCATGTGCCCAGTTCATCCCTTGCTTTAGCTTTGTCGCTGCTTATTGAGTCGCTCATTCATTTTGAGCTAATGAGTGCAAAAGCAATGGAATTTAAGAATGCCATTATAGAAAGTGATTTGAAGGCGATCAGTGTGCTCTGGCGTGCCTTTGAACCGCCTATAAGTTGATATCGTATGACCACTGTAAAACAGAGAGGCAGTAGACAGGCAGAGCGTACCAAACGCACTCTTCTGCAGCATTTGTGACTCAGAGCCAGCAAAATTCCAAGTCCTTGGCGTATTTTTTTTTCCTCTGCTGAGTAGGTTTATAGTACAAAAATACACTCTGCTACCCGCTGCTCTCCCGCATTCCCCGTTTACAACGAGCTGTGCCTCAACGATCCGAGGCAGGACCTGGTGGTCAGCGATCAGCAGCGATCCGTTAGCAGAGGTATTGAGAGAACAGTTTAGCAGTCCCCGGAAATATACGCGCAAAGCCCAAGAAAAGACAATCACGGGGCTATGATATGCTGTGGTCGCGCGTTCTTCGAGCCGGGGGATTTGGTCCTAGTGGATCGTAAGTCTTCCTTCTCTGACCTGGCCCGCCTTTGAAGGTTCGCGGTCAGGTGTCTGTGATCATTTGTCATACTCTCACAAATCAGTGCTCTCTATCGGTTTTCGTAGCGGCTGGAAGTAAAATGGAGCTGTCCATTTTTGGCTTCTTGGAGACGTTTCAAAAAATGCTCTTCGAAGTTTTCGTGGACTCTGGCCCGCATGCAAGCATTCAGTTCCGAGGCCGAGGTGCCACAGAGCCCTGAAAGCGCTGGATTCAGGGAAATTCTTTGAGCGCTGGAGACATATCAAACGAAACTTCTAGTAAAACAGGGTAGTGGGGGCGAATCGAATTGGTTAAAGAGGGAGCACGCGCGGGCTTTGTTGCCTTTCGGAGAAATTGTGATTTTGTTTGGTTAACGATGCTTATCAGCATGAACACATTCCTCGCCTTCCTTGTCAATTGTCCTTCTCGAGCACATATTTTGTCGATTGCATACTTTTCGCGTTTCTGCTCGACTGCAGGGTAGCGATAGAGCGGCAATTATTTTATTTTATTGTCCTGTATGCAAGTGGTCTCGATGCAGCGATATGGAAATGAGGGCGTGGGTTGCGAAGTGTTGAAGTAGGAAGGGGAAGCTGTAGTAGGCACAGCTGTACTTGGATGCTTTCTATTGAGATAGCTATTTTAAAGTATGAATTAGGAGGGAATTGACTAATTGTTTAGCATTATTTATTGTAGAATGCTGCTGGCTCGATGCAGCTAGATTCATCGTTTTACGCTTCACCCTATCTAACATTTGCTGTGAAGGGTCGGAATCCTTACACGGTGTAGCAACGCGCACCCCAGCTGTACCTCTCCCCTCATCTAGGGAACTCAGAGGCGCGGGTAACGAAAGGAGATATGCGTAAAGAGCATTCAAATGCTTTGCAATAAGATCATATTGAGTGAGGTATCAAGTGTTTTCCTATGGAGGCCTTTGAAAAAGCATTACAAAAGGAGTCAAATGGCCAGCTCCAGTTTGCAGCCCTCATCTTCATGTATTCCCTCCCCCCTGGCGTGTAGACCGTTTGAGACGTAAGCCTAAAGGCCGCTATTACGTACAGGCGGTCCTGCAGATTCTCCCACCTCAACATTAAGGGGGCCTTACGCCATAGCGGTACAATTTACTGCACGCCAGCGATGACGAGTTCATTAGCGCAGAATATGTGTTGGGTAAAAGATGTTGCGCCCGTCGCCTGTCGATACTGCATCGTGTGCAAAGCAAAGAGGAGGCTGGCTTATGAGCTCGTCAAGATTTGCCACAGTTATGTGTGCAGGCTATCCCATAGCCTGGAAACGGTACTAAACCATGTGTCATAGACCAAGGTATGACAAGTTGAACAGACATATTATTCGTTGGGAAGAAAGCAATTTGCAGGAAATTAGGCCAAGCACAGACCACAATGCAAAGAAAATCCCCTTGCTGCACTTGCATATGCTAGCTAAACGAGGAATTCAACTGCGCCCAAATCCTCCGGGGCTGCATCGAAATTCGTCCAAGTAGCACCGTGCAGCACAAAAGGCCGTTCTATTTCATGACCCCGCACCATGTGTGAGTGAGAAAACTTGGAGCCTGTAAACCTCATACTGAATTCATCAAGCATACAGAGTCGCCCAATCCCCCTAGCTTGCTAGAGGAGTCCGTGGTCTGCCGTAATGAAGGCTGATCAGGAGTAGCCACCTTCAGATACGCATATGAACTATTCGCATTGACGGGGACAAGCCGAGAACACGCTAACAGGCTTCATTAAAGTGGAAAATCTATTTCAAAAATCCGCCTTTGATGGCAATCAAGGACAACCACCACTGCGCGACTTCTGCTCGACGCCCTTGTGTTGAAGGTCACAGCATTTGTTTTTGTTATACATGCTCCCCACTGAGGAACTTAACTGTGCATAGGTCCAGGAATATTGTGCTCACTATATCGAGCATCCCAGTTTCACATGTTTTAGCTTGATGTCTAGAGATTGCTATACAACACAATCAGCACACAGCACCATTCAATGTGTTCAAATGGCTCGCCTCCCCGTAAATCTGCTCCCCTTGTGAGTCACTACCTTAGACAAGATTGTTGTGACGTTTTCCATACTGCTGGGTGGCCTCTTAAGTAATATCTATAATAGAGTTGTAGCTTCCCGCAGCTTGACGGTCTTCTGTCTGCCAAGATATAATGGTGAGCGGCCGTTTCTCTGGGCTCTTCGGTTGCCTTGCGAACTGTGATGCCAATGATATACCAAGGCAAATTCTTTGCTGGGGTTGGGTTGAGCTAGTCTGGATGCAGCTACCTCGCGGCACTAAGCACCCAAGGGTGGCCACAGGAATGTATAAATTCCAAACAAAGCCACCGAGAGTGTCCACAACTTCCATTCCTTTCAGTGTGTTGTCTTTAGTTAGTTTCAAAGAAGTATATAAACTCACATCGCAAAGAGCAGCTCACGAAGCTCTCTGCTCTGTATTTCTGCTAGTTATTCTAATCGATTGATTTCTTTGCACTTTACTCTCCAGTCGCCTCATCTTTCTCAAGAAATTAAGAGTCTGTCTTTTATTTAGCCCCAAACCAGTTATTCAGAATGAACTACGCAAGATAAATGAGTGTAAAATAAGTGGTGTTACGTTGCTTACACATGCAAAGGAAGGCATACAGACATGACCGCAACTTTGGTTTCAGCACAGTCCATAAAACCTTGTAAAAGGACAGCGAGGATTTTGCTTACGATGCATTGCAGAATCCTAGCAATGTAAACGAACCCGGGACCTCAGTGAAAATTCGCACCCCGCCCAGTGTCTTCACCAGCATTCCAGCAGTAGAGGGAGCTTCTCCTACTCCACCTGTCTGCCGCTCTGCTTCAGGTAGCAGTCCTAGAAACGTACTGTGTATATGATGCATTCACATTACCTCATTAATAAGGCGCACATGAAAATGCAGAATGAAATCCTGCCTCTGCCATCGGATGCACTGCCTGGACCAATGTACGGGAGAGTTCCACAAGCAAGCAACTTACTTGCAAAACGCATGTATTGATGCATTCCAGCGCCTTCCGAAAGTGCATACACTATTAAGATCTGACAAAAAGTTTTATTCTTGCGTTCTGTGCATTATATCTTCCTCTTTATTCCTAGAGAGTGGCTACCTCAAACCCCAGCTTCCGTTTTTAAAAACAGATGTTTTATGCTCGCACCGCAATTCCACTGGAAGATTCATTTTGTATTGTATGGAATTAAAAAGCCTCGACAGAGTAAAGCGGCCAGGCATAATATCTATGCAGAACCTGTTTTGGTGAGGCTTCATAAGCTAAAAACGCTAAGTCAAGCCAATTCATTGCATAAATACATTATCTATTCTTCCTTTATGTTTAGTACCCTCGCAGCATGATGCAGATTATAAATTAGCAAACAATGGGAATTATGGACAAAAAAACGATGTGTATTAGTTCGAGATGTTGCCTGTTGCCTAATACGAAGCACCTGTATACTCCTCACTGCAATAAGAGGAGAAATTACCGGGTAGAAGTAGATATAGAGCATCTCATCTGCCTCACATAAAACCTACAGAATTTCCATACAACGCAGTCCACCCGAGTTGGGAATCGCTTGTCATAAAGCACAAAACGTGTTATTTTGCATTGGGTGAATATGTACGCTGGTTTTGTTCCCATGCAACGTAAGGCATGCGGTTTCAATCTTGAAGCCACTCCCTTTTTCGATGATAGCCTTTGGGAGGCGCTAGGCAATGCATGCACATACTGAAGGGAACAGGGACCAGATAAAAGGTTAAGCGCGAAGAAGGACAGATTACAGGTCGAACAGTAAAAGGCGCATTGCAAAGCCGGCTGGTACACGTGCAGTGATTATCCCTTATGCTTCAAAAGATTAGAGGTGCCCTTTCGGACAAGGCAAGCAGATGAAGATCCGGAAGCTCGCTCAGATTGTTCTAAGATCCTGAATTATATATTTTTATTTTATGCTTTTTGTACGCATGTAGCCATACTCTTATATGAATGCATAACACACACAACAAGGAACAAATCTGCTTATTTTGTGTATTCTTCGGTGGAATGCACACCTCATCTTCTAAAAATGACATAACGGACAACCAGCAACCCTGCGTACCATATGAACATGCATATATTTACGCATATATACCAGCAGACTCTCTTACCATATGCATTGACGCGTTTTTCTGCTTCGTGGTTTTCTTGCGTTCCTTCGTTTGCATCTTTTCAGCCTCGTACAGCTAGTATGCTAGCTGCAGCAAGCGCTGCCTGCTCGCCTGTACAGCCGAATCCTTTCTTGCGTGTTGGCTACCTCTTTAGTCTGTTGAAGGTCATGTGACACTGCAGCGATACCGTTAAGGAAACAAGCCCATCTCGTCTTTCACTTATTCTTTGCAAAGCAATTTGCTGAGGCATTTGAAAACCAGACAATTTTTCAGGCATAGAGAAGTACATTGCAGGTCAAAGCCATCTAGTTTAGTGGCCAGCTGCATCACCCTCATGTTCACTGTGCGCATTCTAGATGCACATGCACTTTTATTGTCCCTATGCAACATCATATTGATGTGGCAAGGTGCCGGACCGAACACAGGGCTGCAGAACTGTTTTCAAGAGTCGGTTTCTTTGCGAACAACCTACGTACATAGCTTCAATCATCAGTGGTGAAGGTCGGGCTGCTAAAACTGCTGTTCCATGTAACTAGCTGTATCCCTTGAGTAGTACAGACAAAAGCATAAAGCCTGCCAGCGAAAGCTCAACTAACTGTTCTCTCTCCCTGTGTATGAATATATTACAGTTGTATGAATGTGCATCAATCTGCACACCGCATAGTACTCGGGCAACACAGGATATGTTTGTACAGATAGTGCCAACACAGAACACAATGATGGAAGCACAGATAACGTAGCTGGGCACCTGGAGCAGGCATCTCTGACATGTCGTTGTATCTGATATGGAGTGCAAGGTTCACCAATGCCACAAACGGCAATAGTGCGTCCAGTGCCAGTAATAGCAGGACAAGCATTAGTAGCAGCAGCCCTGACAGCAGTAGTGCTACGGTGGGCGATGCCGCCCCCCAATACAGTATTTCTGCTTGGTGTAATTCTTATCTGTGACCACAGCACCTGCGAAGACTGGATTGCAGTTACTTAGGGATGCATGTACGCCTAGAAATGCGCAACCTGGTGTGACCGCAGCTATGCACACACCGGCGGAAGTAGTTTTTCGCCGTTTTTTTCACTGCAGAGCGTTCCTCTTTAGGAATGAGGTCAGAATTATTGCTCGTAAACTTTCTTTGTAATTCCTAGCTAAACCCCCAACAAACGGGGAACATAGCAGCTTGGGGGCCCCTGTCTTGCTTGGGCTCACTACCGTTGCGGCTCTATTGTCGCGAGGGGCCCCTCGTCAAAACGGTCCGTTGGGTGCCAAGGCTCCTTGCACTACTTTCTGCCCAATAGAGTGGCTATTCGTGACTTGAGTGCTTTTACCACGGGCTTATGTTCCTACTGAGGGGCATTTGTGCCCCAAACAGGCATCCCAGAGATTCCTGTGCTGCTGCTTCCAGGAGACTGACAACGGATTTTCCCGGCCGCCCGTGTCTCGTCGTCTCCATTTTCTCGCTCTGTCTCTGCAATCCTCCGTAGTTTCCGCATGTGGCCCCCAAGGGGCCTATTTAGGAACGGCTTTTGGGGTATCCCCCCAAAACAGGCACTTTACAGCCACCTCCGTCTTTTGTCGGCTCTCTGCGAAGGTCCATCAGTCCGGGGGTCCCTCGTAGACACTGCAAAAGGACCTAAAGACAGGCAGAGATCCATTATCTACTGCAGCTGTATGGAGCCACAGCGAGCTGGGTTGGGCAGAGCGCAGCAGCAGCGGCTTCAACAGCAGTAGCGGCAGCGTCAACGAACGCAGCCGATCATACTGTTGTGCGCCATACAGCGATAGTCCACGCACTCACCTGCAGTACCAGCACCTTCAGAAGCAGCAGCCTGCTGCAGCTGCTGCCATGCGGCGCTGTGGGGGCGACGGTACACGAGGGTCAGCGGGACGATCTGCTGCTTCAGGGAACCGACCAGGCAACAACAGCAGCAGCAGCGGCGGAAACGGTAATTTGGGGCGTAGGAGAACTGCGGTGTCTGCATCGCAGCAGCAGCAACAACAGCAAAAGCAGCAGCAACCCCAGCGATCTCCGCACAACGTCGGGTTGGTCTTGGCTTCAGGTGAGCATCAGTCTTCTACCAGTTCGCCTGCCAATGTTCAATCTGGCCGCAGAGGATTGGGGCAGTTGCCTCTTCCCTCGCAACAGTCCCCGCCACTGCAGGAGCAGCAGCGCAGTAGTGGCGCAGCCTCTCAGGGAGCCTTCCCGGCGTCGCATCCTAGTGGTAAGGCCCTCGTCTCTTCACGGACAGATCGTGTGCACCCTCATGCATGGTTTACTTTCTATTCGTTTTGGTTTTTTTTCTCTCTCTCTCTGCCTGTCACACACTTTCTCCTCCCAGTAGAACGAAAGAGGCATATCGACTATGCACAAACTCTGAGCCCTCTGCCCCCCTTGCCGTGTCATTCACACACTTTCACACACACTTTCACACACTTTCACACATACACACACACTTTCACACATACACACACACTTTCACACACACTTTCACACACACTTTCACACACTCACACACTTTCAGCCACTAAAGGGGGGCAAGAAAGGACAGGCAGCTGGTGCGTATTCCTACAGACATTATGGTTTGTGAGATTCGGTTTCGGGTTCATCCACTGTTTTATTAGGTGCGCGTACGCCGCAATCAGGAGAAAGACGTCTTCGTGGCAGAGGAAACAAACGCACTGCGGCAACAGCAGCAGCGCCAAGTAGTACAGCATCGGCAGGAGGTTCTGCTGCCACGACATCCGCACCGGCGGCTGCTGCATCACAAGCAGCAGCTCTGTCAGGTGGGTCGTTGACTTGTGACACTCAGCGGCATGGAGATCAGCTGCAGCAGCCGCTGCTGCCTCAGAAGGCGCAGAATCACCAACATGGGCAGCAGTGGCACCGAGATGAACAGCCGCAGCAGCAGCAGTTGGGACAGGCGCAACAAGAGGGCTCGCAGGAGCTGCAGCGGGCACACCAGCAGCAAGAACAGTCCACTATGCAAAAGCAGCACGAATGCTCTCCGCGTGGCCTCTTGCTGCCGGGGGTTCCGGCGGATGTGGGGGGCCTCTCAGCTGCTGCATTGGGAGCTGCTAACAACAGCGATAGCGAAGGCTTTCTCGGAGAGGAGCTTCCATCCGCATGCGGGAGCCCTCCTACAGCGTCACTTGCGCCTCCAGTCGTCAGTCCCGTGCTGATGCCTCCCCCTGTCCCCCGCTTCCCTCCGTCTGCACCCGTGGAAGTTGGTGCACTTAGGGGGCCCTTTACGCCGAATGCGGAGCTCAGGCGAGAGGCGCATGTGCAGCGACTCCTGCTGCAGTTGTGCCAGGATGACGCGCGTCGGTACGAGCAGCAGCAGCAGCAGCGGTGGCGTCATCACCAGCAGCAGCCGCCACGGGAGGGTGTTGTTGGCTTTGGGGTTCCCGAGGTAGTGCAGGGTCGATATCATTCTTTGCTGCTGCTGGATTCGCCCGAGAGCTTGGATCGGCAGCGTCTGCTGCTGCAGCAAGAGCAGCAGCAGCAGCTGCTGCTGCCAAGTGCGTCTATGACGTGCGGGTATCCTACAGTTTGCTTCAAGGCCTTGTGTCTAGACGATCCCCACGCCTACGTCTTGCGGCTCATAGCGCTCTTCCCCATCTCTTCGTTCGACCTCGTCAAGGTCAGACTGACGCCTCTGCTGCCGTAGCTGCTAAGGCCACTCCTGGATGTGTGCACTACTCACCGGTACATCATAGCCTTTCCGCTGTCTTGCGGGGTGTTTCTTACTCCTGCCACTTCCGCGGCAGGAACTTGGTCCTTGTGGTATGGCGTTGCCTCTCAGGCCGCTGTAAAGCGCTGGGCTCCTGTCTCCTCCACCCATCCCAATATCGTCCCCTTGCGGCAGGCGTTCGCAACTGCGGACTTAGCAGCCTGCCTTTCTACTCTCTCAGAAACGTCGCTCTCCAGCAGGGGTCCATGGGGGGCCTCATCGAGCCTTGCCGGTTTGGCCGCAGGAGGGGGCTGGGAGGCGCCTCTGAATCAGCGGGAGTCACACGTAGGGGAATCCACCTCCGAGAGTGAGGAGGAGGGGCGGGGGGGCACTTTGCTCGGAGGACCACCGCGTGGTGGCAGTAGTAGAAGCAGCGTGGTGTTTGTTTTTGACTATTACCCCAACGCGTATACACTGGAGGAGCGCTTCGTTGGAACGGAGGAAGGGAGGGAAACACCCAGTGAAAAGGTGCTTTGGAGCGTCGCGCTGCAAATCCTCATGGCCCTGCAGCATATCCACAACAACCAGTGAGCGTGCGCCTCTGTACATCTGTGGGCACACACGAATGTATCCACATGCTCGCACATGCGAGCCTACGCCGAGACACCCAATTGTCTTAGGCCGTAGATATAGAGTGTTCACCGGAATCACTAGCCGCCACCTCCTCACGCATCTACACGTGTATATGCGCATATGAGCACAAGGAAACACTTGCGCGTATCCCTGGGCTTGTAGAGCTGCCATTGTAAATGCGGGTGCGTTCTGCAAGTCTGTGCATCTATGCCCCTTTTTATTCGTATTTTCAGCTTCACCAATATGTCCACTTCTGCTTTTTTTTCTTGTTCACCCATGGTAATGTATGGATTTGCAAGCACATGCTTGCGAAATCCTGTGCGCGTTCTGGGGTTTGTAGACTGGCTTATGGAGCTCTGTATCCTTCCAAGGTCCTGGTTACCCACCGCCTACGAGTGCGGCTGGGGGCGTGCGGTATCAGAGACGCAACACTTCACGGACAGCAACAGCAACAACAGCCGCAGCAACTGCGCGCGGCAGCTGCAGCAGCCGCAGCCGCAGCAACAGGTAGGCTATCCCGTAACACCACGGCAGCGGCTCCAGCGCCATCATCGGAAGGCGAGACACTTGAAGAAAGGCAGCAAAAGGACTTATTGCTCTTGGGCAAGCTCCTCCTCGCCCTCACATTCGGCAACTCAGTGAGTGACGCGAAATTCGGGGTCCCATGTAGAGTCAAGGGGATCGAATAGTGTTACGATCATTTTTGGATGTGCTAGAGAAATGGGGAGGAACGCAGAGAAGGGGAAACTTGGAGGGTCAGAGTAAACTACGACAGAGCCTCCTTCTGTTTCTCTCTGCCGCCTCCCCCTCCTCCCATATTCAGTAGTCGGTAAACGTGTGCCAATATGCCTCCTGACGCGCTGTGCTTCCTCGTCTGCCTGAAGGCACATCCGTGGGCCCCGGCCGATGTTCGAATGCTTCGATCGTGCTCTTTGAGTGTTGTTCACTTTATGCCTAACGTGTCTGAGAGGGGATGACGGCTATAGGCGGCCTCTTTGATTTGCCTTGTCCTCATGATCCTGCACATGTGTGTTCACAGGACTGCGACGTGCCCAGCGGGTTGCGTATGTTGATGTCCGACCGTTCCTACAGCAGCGAATTCAAGTCTTTCTGCTGCTCGCTACTCTCTGGAGCGTCCCGCAGATCTCTTTCGTACAGCGCATCGTCTTTGCTGGAGGCCTATGCCGCTCAGGCGTTGCCCCTTCTTGAGGAGGAGGTATCAGTAGGGGATCGCTACGAGTCCCTCTTGTTTGCTGAAATGTCTCGGAGCCGGGCCTTTCTGCTGCTCTGCAAACTTTGCTTCGTGGTGGAGAGAGGACAGCTGGGAGCTGAGAGCAATTGGAGCGAAGTGGGAGACAGATACATAGCCAGACTATTCAGGGACTATCTCTTCTTCCAGCAAGGCGCAGAAGGGGAGCCCATCCTCGACATCGCGCACGTGTGGGATTCAGTCTTCAAGTGCGACTTGGGAACAGCGGAGACAGCAGTTCTAATGAGCAGAGATGGGGCGTCAGTTTTGCTGCTGCCATTCCGAGACATCAAAACGAGCATCGACAAAAGCTTCAGAGAACTTGTCGCTGCTGCTGCCCACGGACCCACCGTTGCTGCTGCCACTGCAGTTGCTGCTGTCTCCACGCCACCAGCAGCAGCGAGCAGCCCTTCTCACGGGCCAACGACTGCCGATGCTGGCGCTGTGGCTGCTGCTGCTGTCGCAACTAGGCCACCCACCATGCAAGCTTATAGTCCGTTACATCACACGCCTATGGGCAGCATGTACCCCTTGCAACAGCAGCAGCAGCATAGTCCCCCCATGTACTGTCTAGATACTTTGGGGCTCTATGGTCCACCTATGCAGCCCGTGCAGCACTCCCTGCAACAACACACCCACTTCCCACAGGAACAACAGCATAGTTCGTTTGGGCCGTTAAACTGGCAACAGCAAGTGCTGCAAATGCAGCCGCAAAAGCAGCAGCGGTAGCTGCCCTGGTCTCCTGCAGCCGGCCCGGCTGCACGGGATCAAGCCACCCCTGCACTTGCTTACAAGACTGCGGCGGCTTAGGCTAGTGGTTCTGGCAACAGATGCTGTTATTTCCTCTTTAATGCTACAGCAGCTGTTACATCAGCTGCGCTCTGGGTTTATTTCCCCAATGTGAAGGGAAACTGTGTCAATGCGCCACGGGTGTCCTTAAGTTAAGTGCTTCTTCTGCTCGCACTTTTGTTCAGCGCGGTTGCGCATTGGGGGTATATGTTGTCGCTGTCGCCCCATCAGTTTGTAGGCTTCTTTCGGCAGCTCTAGATGCCGCATAGGGAGGCATGAGAGCAAGAGCCACATACTTGACCTAGAGAAAGAAAGATAGTTCACTGTACATGGGGAATCAATGACTGCGAGAATAGCGATTTCTGTTATTTGTGCTGCTGTTGCAACGTAGGGAAAATGCGACCTGAATGTTTCGCTGTGGTCCTGCTGCTCATGCACCGCAGTACACTGCATGCTCAGGGAGTACGGTCAAAAAGTCCACCCGGAAGAGCCGTATTCAGCAGCTCCTGCGGAGCCCCAATAGGCCACTTGTGGTTATTTTTGTTGAACCGAGTAGAATCTGAGTGGTCAAAAATTTGAGGAGTTTCTACGCCTGGGTGTATTCGCAATGGAGGACTGTTCCTGGGGTACCTCTAAATGCTGCTAGGGTGGCGCAGGAATACAAATAGTTTACTGCCTGGCAAACGAACTGTAAACACTGTTCAGCTACCTAGATAAAACTTTGAGATTTCTGGGGCTCCAGTACCCTAAAGCGCTGCATAGAAACGCCTAAGGAAGCTTCTAGAGGACATCAACGCCGGAAGGACACAAAGCGGGAGACAGGAAAACAAAAATGCCGTTCGGGGCGTTTTAGTCGCTGACGCCTATGCAGGAAGAGGTATATCATAAGGGCATGTACGCCTATATATATATATATGTATATTTATATGCTGATAAAAAGCGAATACGCATACACACTACGTCCGCATATATATATGCGCATGCACTTTTAAAATTCATGCATGTATGTACAGATGTGTACATCCACGTAAAATAAAGGCAGCGAGAGAAACGAAGATGCCTGGGACAGATATTTGCAAACACTAACTGGACTAAATGCTCCCGTAGGGGCCCCCAAGGGCCGAATCGGTGCATTGCGGGGTCTCGCAAGGGCTCTTGAGAGATTGCCTCCACGTCCCCACCAGAGGGCCCTCTAAAGAGGTAACAATTGATGCCTCTGCATGCACACGGTACGGGATAGTTGTGTTATCAGCACGATTCTGTATTATCTTCTGAAGGTATGGATATTGTTTCAAGCTGTGAAACTATGCAAGGCAGGTGCATACGGCTTTGAATGTACATGCAGTTGGCGATAACAATAAAAAGGTTCTTCTATGTGCCGGCATACCGACATACACATATATGTACGTACATTTGTATGTATGCGTATACACATGAATACATGCATCCATACATATGCAAGCATCGTTCTTGTATACCGAGCCAGGTCTTGAGCTAACTGCCGCATGCAGATACCCACGGACAGGCATATAACTGTATATATAACTGGGTATACATGTGTACCCCCCACAGCCGTATGTACAGATAATGAATCATTAAAGTGTACGCTGATAAATGTGTACATAGGTCCATAGTTGCACACAACTGTACTCAACGATGCATACCTATTCGTATGCCTCGTCGAGTAGGACCCCTTTCATAATAGAGCAAACCCTCAAAAAACACAAACGCACAGCTGCGTGCATGAGCCGGCGCCTACTCTTATCTGCCTGTATTCTCACTGCAAACCGCAAATCATATTGCATTATGCTGCATGCATTTACACACGCCCCTGCAAGTGCTTCTACATGAAGATTTGCATATCTATACATAGATATACAAACAGATGCGTGCGTGCACTACATGCAGCTGCCCACCTATCTATAAATACACGCAGTACGTTTATATATACGTAAATTCATATAGCTCCACGCTGTACTATTACACAGGATACACAAAACCAAGAAAGGCCCAGAGGCGCTGTGCGCGCCTTTCCGTAGTTGCTTCAAGATTACTCTGCTACTGCAGTTGTTGCAGGAGCGAGTGCAGCAGCGGAACTTGCTGCCACCGGAGGGAAACAGTCCTGTTGTTGCCGAAGAATATTGTTGGTGCTGATGAATGTTTTGTTGCTCTGAGTGGAGGTAGATGCTGATGCCTCGCTGTCTAGGGCTTCATCTGGCATGTCGTCTCGTACACCTGTCTCCATGACAGCAGCTATCGCTGCCTCTGAATCTGCCCCAGCTAGGTCCCTTCCACCTGTCACAGCAGCCTTCCTCGACGCAGCACCATCAGCCGTTGTGGCTCTTCCTGCAGCCAGTGACCTCTCCGTAAAGGAAAGGGGTGTTGACGCAGGAGATGTGACAAAAGCAGTAACAGAAACACCGCCAGCACACGTGGAGGGCCTGTCAGCATGTCTGCAGGTTCGACCACCTGATGGACTCTCTCCTCCCTCAAGGGAACGGTACATGCTGTTCTCGCTGCAGCCATCGCTGTCACTGGCCCCTGCTCCAGGAGACCACTGGCAGGCCTGTCGTCGTGGCTGCCTCTGTTGCTGCTCAGGCAGTGCCGAAAAGGACAATGAATCACACTCCTTGGCAGCAGAAAGCATCCGGGGAGACCACCTGCAGTGATGCAACAAGTATTGCGCGGACCCTGAAGGCACCATCGCCGAAGAATCCTGTTCTGGTTGTCTCTGTTGCTCAACTTTGTTGTGGGCTGTGAAAGGAATATCGGTTCGATCTTCGGGAGTTACAAAAAGAGGCGAAGGCAGGACTACTGGCACACTCTTCGGATGACTCTGCTGCGGCTGCCACTGGTTGTGGTGTTGCTGCTGCTGTACAGTGCTGGAGAACTCGGGGAGGGCGGGGGGACTCCCGGCACTTCCTGCTCCCCCCGATCCGTCGGGGGAAGAGTACTCATACACCTAAAGACGCAAAAACAAGGCCATGCTATTTGCTAATGCTCCCTGCTTTGTTTTGCTGCCATTGCCACGAAACGAAAGCTAAAAATACATGGGCCCAAAGCCACGGGCTCCTGCGAGTCCTGCAATTGCATTATCAGACGCGACGGTCGAAAGAAGAGTTTTGAACTGCTCCTCAAAACGAGACACGGTGCTCGCATTCTTCCTATTCCTACTTCTGCATGCTGTCTCTGCAGCTAAGTGAACATCTTTTGCTAGTGCCACCTGCCTCGTGCCTGTTGAGGGGTTTTACCTGAACGACGAGGGGGCTCCCAAAAGAAACATGCTTCGAAATGCCTCTACAGGGTGACATGGGGCTATCTGTAGTGGCCTTTGCATCGACAGCTCCTGCATGCTGCTGTTCCTGATGAGATAAAACCTCTCTAGGCCATCCCCACTCTGCAAACTGTAGCACGGCAGCACCGCGCCTTGCTGGGATAGGCAGCAAAAGTTGCTGCTCCTCTGCTGCAGCGAGAGAAGGCTGCCGATTCCTCTGTTGATGCTGCTGGCCGGAGAACGCAGCAGTCTGCATGCAGCCATGCGTGAGGATGCTAGAACTGCATCTTTGCTTCTCGCCGTTGCTGTAAGCCGCTGGGGGTGAGGGCGGTAATGCTGCTGCTGTGACTGCTCCTCCATCCATATCCTCTGTGTCACCCGCAGGTGGAGACACAAAGCAGCAACTGCCGCGCTTTCTGAGAGCAGTTCTCATGGCGCTGCTGCTGTATCTGCTCATGCACTCCGAGCTGCAGCTGTCGCCCCTGCTGCTGTAGTTACTCCTGTTGCTGTTGCTGCCATCTGAAGCAGAAATAGAAGAGGGAGTCCATACAAGCGAAACAGCAGGACAAATGTCACTCGCTTCCCCCCGTCTTGGAGTCCTACACCTGCTTATCCACTCATCACCCTTTGCTGTCGCTGCTGTTTGCGGAGAAACGGGCTTCGAGCGAGCGCTCCGCTTCGAGTAGCCCGTCGGCGAGAAAGAGACTCTGGATTCACCTAGAGCAAAGGAGTCTTCTATGCAGGCTGCGGTAGCCACCGCTGCCACTGCGGAAGACTGGCAGCTTAGGGGACTGTTGGGCTCCCCGACGGAGTGCGCGTGTGAAGTGCTGTGGCTGCTATCTGCTGCTGTGCTTGCGGTATTCAGACGGATGAGTGGATCTGCCTTCTGTGAGGCGCTGCAACAGTGATAATCTGTACTGTGACTGACGGCAGAAGTGGCTGCTGCGTTATGCAGGCAGCATGTACTGCTGCAGTAAGATGACACCATCGGCAGACTTTCTGCACGTCTGCAGCAGCTGAGGCAGTCACCTCTTTCCCTATGACTGCAATTCCTACTGCTGGTGTTACTCTTACGAATTCTGCCGCTGCGGTGGCACACAGAAGTGGCACCAAGCGATTCAGCCCCAGGCATTGTTCGTCACTCCTGCCGTTGCTGGTGTTTCTAGTGCCGCAGCAGTAGCAAATGCGTTAATGTTGAGCGCGTCACAACTGCATTTGCTGATGCAGCTGCGCCGAAGCAACGGTGGGAGCTCTACGGCCATGGCACTGCAGCAACGGCTGTTCCAACAGGCACGGGCTGCAGTGTCACTGCTCAGGCAGTGCAGCACCAAGGGGTGTAGAGGCAGCAGATTGAGCAAGAGGAGATGACGTGAAGATTACTTGCAAGAGACGGATAAGGCTTTGGGGCGAGAATACACCTGATATCCCATAGGCTAGAGATTTTGAGGGCTCGGTGGTTGCTGTTTCGGCAGGAGCCTCAGCTGCTCACACTCTGGCTCGTATGAAAGTTACAAGGGTAGATCTAGCACTTCACTTCGATGTCAAAATGGTCTGAAAGACACTCAAAGGTGGCCAATACCGTGTCTTCCGCAGTATAATCTTGTCTGAGCAACACTCCGTGCAACCGGGGGCACCGCCCGCTGCTGCTGCAGCAGTTGCTACTGCTGCTTTTCCCATTATCACCAACCCGTCTTCAATCTATTCCTCGTCTCTTCCAGCACTAATTAGTTTAAATGAGCTAGCATGGTATAGCTACAGTTATTGCAAATGAAGCGCCGAAGGCAATTTGTCGCATCCATGCGTAGTGCTGCGTATAGGTAGCGTGTTCGGTTTTGCTATTCCTCGCACGCTGCATTAATGCGCTGCAGTGAAAGACAAAATAAATTGCTTAGTTCATGATCCTGATATTCAAATAACTACAGTAGAGGCCGTTCCCACATCGTGTCAATCGCTCGTTTGTTGAGCCTGCTCGTGCACGTGCTCTCTTGCTGCTGATCGCACTCTTCGTGCCACTGCGCTCATGTGTCGCTAGTGCTGGTTCTCCTATCTTCCTGGGAGCTCTAATATATTAATCCAAAGGCAGATTTATCATGATGGCTGCCTTTTCTGATATGTGAGACATGAGGAAGGCACATTCGACAGAAGCATAGGGCTGAGCACGGTAGCACCGTGCCTCAGTGGGGAATTCTCAGTGTGGCTAGGCTTGCTAGTGATCATGAGTGCACATGCAATATTTAATAGCATTTGCACTCGGAGCTTTACATGTCAACAGACGCATCGCTTTGTGTGCACTTTCGCCGAATATGAGACTTGCTTAAGTGTCTTCGGGCGGGAGCAGCCGTTCACATGCACAGGGACGTGTGGGGTACAGAGCCTGGCACCAAGCGGCTAGCCGCACGTACCGCTAGTAGCAACACAATTTTAAAACATTCTGCAGCCCATTAGAAGCACGACAGCCTTTGATCGCACCTTCCCTACCTTAATTGATCCGTTAGAGCGGTGCTTGCTGTGCCATGCAAAATATTGCGTTGATCGATCTGAGAAGCGCACATCCGAAGTTTCCGGACGACCTCGAAGCCACGATCGATTTTGCTATGTTTATATCTTTTTCGGATGAGTAGTTGCTATCAGTCGCCAGCAGTAGACCGTAAGATTCTGGTGGTGCAGGGCAACGAATTGTCTGTTTTTAAAGGCTTTTTCCCGTGGTTTAAGCAAAAGAGCTCTAGCGAAAGGGTGGCCTGTCTGCGCTCCTTTGAGTGCCAATATGAGGGGAGAGGTACAACTAGGATAAGCGTAGCTCCACATTTCTAGCACTCCGATCATTCACACCTAGCTGCCCATCGCACCTAAGTCACAGCATTACTTCTTCTATTTCTACCTAATAGAAAATTAGTATGGAAATGGCTAGCACTACTTGGTTCTTCTGTTCGTCTATCTCCTACTGAGTGCAGACTACTACTACTCCTTACCGTGCTAACGGTACCCATATCCGTTTTGTCGAGCTCGTAGTTACGTGTCTCTTTACAGAATACAACGAGTGTAGAAGAAAATGTGAAAGTGTAGCTTATCCCGCTACAGTGGTGGCCATGCAGAAGTTTGCTGATCCGGTACTGCGGCAGCAACGCGTGCAGGAGAAGCATCAACGAATCGGTCTTGAGCTGTTGCTCATACTTCAGTTTCGGTAGGTAGAGCAGCTACTCTTCCGCCACATGTAAAACCGCGTTATTGCACGGAGTTGAAAAGAAAAATGCATATCTGTCCGTTCTATTTGCTCTTCTCGGCCACCAATAAGACAAATTACCCATACGGTGTTTTTGTGGGCCCGTACCGAAGAAAAATTGTACTTTGTATATCTTTGAATTCCCCACGACACGAATGACTAGTGTTTTTGATACTTGGAAAGGCTGAGCAATAGTGGCGAGACATTCACATGTCCTAACGTTGAGCTCTCAAGTGCCCTTGCCATCAGCCTGCCGTGTTGCCGTGGTAGGGGAAGTTCCATTCGCGGAAGTCAGAATAGCATCGACCCACTCTATCCGCTTGATCAAACCCACTAGACAAACTGATACAAAGAAGGTACTGGAGGGAGAATTGCATAAGAAATGCCAGGTTACGAGGGCCAGAATATCTAGCTAAACTCTGGGTGCCAGGGGCAGTCTGTGCTGGAGCAGTGCTCGCAAAAAAGTTCGCGCGACTTCAGGGTAGCCCAGTAAAGATTCCCCTTCTCCTTTATGGGGGCCAGCCAGCGAGTCAAGAAAAGGGAGCTGCGCGTGGCATGATTGCATTATTCCATCAAGTGCACGCGAAGAGATGGGACATTCTAGTCTTGCTCCGGCGTAGAATTACACTGGCCTGTGCAGTGAGAAGCCATTGTTCCAAAACCCATTACAACACAGAGAGTATGGAGGGGATCCTCTTTCTATACGCCCATTAGCGGACTTAGCTGCTCAGCTTGGAGAGTACATCATGACTGGCATTCTTCCTGCCCCTGCGCCCATCTTCGGCAATAAGAACGAATAAGGGCCGTGCGGGCCATACTATTATGCCTATCTAGAATCCTTGTCACTTATTCCCGTAACTGAAGTATGTTCTGTTGTGCGCTTGGCAACAAATACTGGCCTCTTTCCGACGACATAAAGTGGTTTTCGGCGAGCTTCGCAATGTGAACCCCTGAAGGGCCATGCGTGCTGTGCCATCACGCCCACCTGAACCGTTCGCTACTCATCATCCTTATATTAAATGTCCTCTTGTGAACAATGCAATTCTGGCTTATCACGAAATTTGGTAGCTTCCCATCTTTTTCGTTGAAACGACCATGTTAGGCCTCAGGACTCCGAATCACCTGTTCTCCTCGGTTTGCCGCAGGAGTTTAAAAAAAAATTGGTTACACTTCTCGATTTGTGCGTGTCATCCTTGCGCAGGGGCCATGCTAATCTTCTCTGTATCGTTCCAATTTTAACAGATGGCACTCCCGAAGGAGGCCACCCTATAACCCCACACACGCTGTACTGGAACACCCAGTACTACTGAGGGTCACCTCGGCGCGAACTGACAGCCCCAACGTTTATCGGTTTTCTGCGTGTTGATCTTACTGAAGAAAGGTGTAAAATCTAAATTTTGAGACCTTCAACTCCCCGTGGCTACTTTAAAAATACTTTGTTTTTGTCGCTCGTTGCTAGTGAATTGCGCGAGCTTCTTTGTGTGCCCGAGGGCCTGGCTGCTCGATCTACTGCTGGCTGATTCCTTTACGAAGTGTACAGTTCACTGACGTAGACTAAGAATAATCTTCATAACACTGTAAAATTAAGTTCAAACTGAGGAATGGAACCTTGGGGTACATCCGCAGCCGCTGCAAACTGCAGGCTTGGTGAGGTGGTGCAAAGGAAAGAGGGTTCGCATCATGAAAAGTAGTTTATTCTTAGTCTTTCGTGTAGTGATCTTGATGGTGGCAAATACAAAGGAAGCTGAAGCTCACGTAGTCGAGGCAAGAACCTTTCGCCGAACATGTGTTCCTAGTAAAGGTACTAGCCTCTCTAAACCCGCAGCGTACACTGCAAAAGTAGGCGGGGCTTCGCCCTAAATTTTGATAGGCTTTCCCAAAGGTTAGGGCATTGGCACAGCATCGAATCGTTTGGGTGTTAATATCATCGATGTCGTGCTAAGCAAAATGCTTGGTGAGTTGAAGAGGGCTTCGTAACCGCTTGAGGCTGGAAAACCACGGAGCGGCTTATAGCGTAGAATATACTGTTTACTCCAGCAGCATTCTTCGTCCTTCTCGATATGTGCGCAATGTCCATGCACAAAGAAAAGATAATGTCTCGACGACACAGAGTCTTGATCCAGAAAGAAAGTTTTAAACGATGTTTTAGTTGGTTCTGCGCTTAGCTTGAGGGAGAGCTTACAGCTGATTTAGGTCGCTTCATCCATATAATTATGCACTAGAGTGCTTGTCTGTTTGGCTACCTCACCTGATTAGCGCTTCGATAAAAAGTACCTATTACTTATATCTGGTTCACTTTGGTCTGTGAGGACTGAAACAACTCCGGTGACTGAATGTTCCACAGCAGCGGCTCACTACTGAAGAGCGCAATGCTGCGCACTTACTGCAAGAATGATTACTAGGGCCACAAGAGCAGCAGAGATTGGGCCTAGTGCACTGTTTAGAGTACTGAGTCGAAGAAACACTGCCAGAGTGCACCTGTCCACTGAAATAAAAGCCTTGGTTTAGCAAGGACACAGTGAGCAGGACCACAGGGGGAGCGCAAGTTATACCAAGAAAAAGAGTCGTCTTAAGTCAGCTAATTTACCCCTCAATAAGCTCTTTGATAGCTTCACTCTTGTTCCTCATTACGCAAAGGCAGCAAGCAGCATCCCTATAGTCTTAGTGCAAATATAAAATGTAGCATAGCTAGTCGGTTGATTGCGATCACAGTTCGGTAGCCGCGTGGCTCGAAGATACTTTGACGTTGTTGACCCTGAAGGGCTTGGCCTTCGTTGGTTTGCCTGGCAATGCATTGTCATTGACACATCCGAAGGAGCGAGTGGACACGTATCAAGGAGCCGCGATGCTCGGACAACCACCACCATGGCCGTCGGCTTTAAGTGGTAAGCAGAGCGATAGGGTAGAATTTTGTCAACCAGATACCACAGGGAAATAGCACTTTACTCCTTTGAGAAAAAGTTTCGAATTGGTCATGTCAAGTAGTTTCTTCACCCAAACGCACACCTCAACAACATGTGTCCGGGGAGATCCAGAAGGCCCGGAGCGCATGCAACTTCGCAGAATGCCTTAAAATTTCCGTTTTTGGCAACTCAATACACCAGCAGGCGACGGTGCTCGCGCTGAAAGCTGCAACTGGGGTTCACAGCGCTGCGAATGAGTCCTTCAACACGGTAGCTGCACACTCTCTTCCGCGTACTCAAGGCATGGGTACAGACCCGTTGCCCTCTACATCCCTGTGATTTCCTCTGTCCTCACCCCCTAGTTGAACACTTGCCCCTGCAGATTCATACTTTTCGACCTCCTCCTCTAAAGGAAGGGCATATTTAGAGTCAGTAGTATGCGGGGCCACTGGAGGCTCTCTGTACTCAGCATCCAGGGCCTCCAGCAAGGACTCCTGGTCGTTCAGCAGTTCCCGCAGCGGCATTCGCAACGAGCTGAATCCTTGCAGGTCCACGGAAGAAATGGATCCGGCATAACTCTGCATGAGTTGCTGCTGCGTGGAGCTCTTATCTTCCTGAGTCACTTCCACCCTATGGAACACGTTTATTCGTTGGTCTCCACCCATAGGGGCGTCGGTTGCGTGCTTTTTAGCAACTATTTCTAATTCCTTGTCCTCCTTCTTGTCCGAATGACAGGCATTCGTCTTCTGTACGTCCCCGAGCCAATCCGGTGCCTCCAACGAGAGTCCTTGAACTGGCCGCTGTGCCTGCTGCTCTCTAGCCCATTTTTCCAGCACAGACTGCTGCACGCGCGGCGAAGTAAGAAGCGGTGCATTTGCCTGCGTAAAAGGGGAGCAGCAGTCATCCCTCTTTTCCTGCTGCAAGTCACCAGGGATGCCACTCATAGGAAGCGGATAGAGGTGAGCAGCTGGGGGCTTATGCAACGAGGGAACTCTCTGTGGCTGCAGCCGTTCACCAAGAAATGCAATGCTTAGTCCCGACGTCTGAGCCTTTTGGGGCCTAGCCACTGGCAGCTGCGCGACTGCCGTATGCGGCGACGATCCATTCACCGCTGGCGTTGCCTGGAACGCTAAAACCTCCCCCTTTTCCCCCCCCTTTGCAGCAATCTCGTCCTCCGGAGTGTCTGCTTCTGATGACACATGGCAAACCCCCGTAGATGTGCGAGTGGCAATCTGCGCGGGAGCCGACAGGCGCTCTAACGTCCTGGCGTGCCTGTTCTGGGGAATAAAGGAGGGAGCAGCGTGATGGATCGCAAGCCCTGAGGCTGCGGAAGCAACAGGAGCGTCAGCTACGGGAGCTGAAGTGAAAGGCCAGTGCCGCCCTGACAAGTTTTTTCCTACACTCGCATTTGACAACAGGGAGCCTCTTTTTCTAGAGCCACCGGGAGTTACCGGGGACAAGCCTCCAGGCAAGCTTTTGCAACAGCTGCTGTAACAGTCGCGCACACCTACTCCACTGGACACATCAAACAGGCCCTCAGCTGCAGCAGCAGCGCGAGCAAATGCAACGGCAGGAGTCAAGATAGGACTGCCGCTGAAACAGCCCGCAGCATAGGGGGGGGCAGACGATGTAGGTAGAGTTACTGGAGCGCCAGAAAGATGAGGAGATGCAGGTTGGTAAGGCAGCTGCTGCTGTTGCTGCTGCGGGCTGCCCGCGATCATAGAACCTATAACCTCATCGACGAGTCGTTGGTTTCCACATTGCACATCTGAGCCGCTGATTGCACTCTCCCTACCCCCCACACACAAATGCTGCTGCCAGTGCTGCTGCTGCTGCTGCAGTTGACGATTGAGCCCTAGCAGGCCTAAGGTTGCTTGGGAGTAGTGAGTCAGCGGTAGTCTTTGCACCTGCCCCTGAGGATGCAACAGCCGACACTGCTGCTGCCATCGTTCTTGCTGCTGCTGTAGCTGCTGCAGCCGCAATGCCAGGCGCTCCATTCTAAGTAGTGCCAGCTGCAAAAGGGGATCCACCTTCCCCAAGAGCTGCTCTATCAGCGTGGTGGCGTGTTGTAGCAGCAGCTGCTTTTCCTGCCGGTGAGTTGACTCTAACTGAGCTTGAACGGTCTCCAACTGCTCCTTCACAGCCGCATAGCGCCTCTGTTCTTCATGCAGCAGTTGGTGCTCCTGCTGAAGCTGCTTCTGCTGCTTATCGTATGCCGCCGTAGCAGCAGCTGCGGCTGCGGCTGTTGCAGCTTCCCGTGCCTCCCCACTGAAGCAACCGCATGCACAAAGAACTTTCTAGGCCTCCTTCATAAAAGACAACAGGTGCAAAAGGTGCAGAAAAGTCAGAGGAATGACGGAGCTACTCTCTAGAATATACCTCAGTCGCATTACGTGCGAGGCCACGCGGGCAATCAACTGCTTCGCTTCGCTGTCTTCGGCGCGCCTCTTCAGCCGCTCTAGTTTCAATCGCTGCTGCAGTGCCTTGCACTTGCTGCATTGTGTCTTGTCTCTTTCGTCACTGCTACTGCTGCTGCTACAACTGCTATTACTGCTATAGCTGGTCCCCTCCAGGGTTCGACAGGCCCCATTACCCCTCGTCGATTTGCTCTGCCGCGGCCTCGTATGAGCGTTCCACTTATGTGGCTGCCGATTCAGCTCTTTCTCCTTGGGTTGCTGATGCGGATCTTCTTGCAACAGCAACAGCATTTGCGACACCCGTTCCTTTAAATGGCCTTCAAAGAGCTTGCTGGCAGCAGAGGCAGCCTCCGCTGCAACGATGGAGACATCATAAGCATGTTGCTGCCTCGCCTCGCGTCCTTCAGATGCAGCCGGTGGCAACGCTTCTGTTGCTGCTTCTCTTGGTGATTCACCAGTAGCACCAGCTGCAGAAAAGGCCATGGTGCACTGGTTCTCTGACGCGCTTTGAGCAAACTGCAAACCCCTGCTCCCTCGGCTATGCGTGGTGTTTGTCTCGAGCTACGGGGTTTTGCTGATTCCTCCACTGCAAGGGGGCTGCTGATTCTTATTGTTGCGGTGGTGCTGTTGCATCCGGGACCGTTGCGTGTATGGCTGCTGCTACTACTTCTCTTGCTTAACCACACGACCAAAACACGGCATATTGGTGTTGATAATGCTTCCGTCGGTACTCCTGCTCTAGCTGGTAGCTAGGTTTGCCTCCTGTATGTGCAGGAGCGTGCACGCTGCCGAAGGGACTGTAGGGGCCTCCAGGGCAGCCTTAGTCTACGAATTTAATAAGAGGGAAGCAGGAAGAGCACTGGAAGCCCCTGCAGCCGAAAGACACAAGGCTAACACATCAGTTGATATACCCCTGCACTACCAAAAATGGTGGCACTACTACTGCACAACACCAACACCCGACCCCCACCGTCCGGTATGGGACTAAAAGTGCGTCGGCCCATTAAATAGAGGAAAGTAATGGATTTTAAGAGGCAGGGTACCGAAAAAGAGGAGGCTGCATGTGTTTGAGCCACCTCTTCTCCGCTTTATGCCAGCCGGAGAAGGCCCTTAAGCTCGACCTGGGGAGATTCTGGAACGGGCTGTGCTTCTTCCGTTCCGACAACATAAATGCGCGTTGATTTTTCTGTAGAACGGCCTTTAAGTATGTCAGTATCTAACTACGCCTGTGTATTCAATAATGTAGGCGACCCATGGTCATCAGGACGAGCAAACCAACCATCAGCCAGCCGTCATAGCAGCAAAGGAGCACACGGGCATTGCAGAAGGGAATCTTCGAATGCGCCTACCTTTTATCTTCGGCGCACACGCCACACCAATACGCATCAGCCACAACATTAGGAGAGGGAGAAGCGGTCACGCTGCAGGGTTCACCGCGGCAAGGCTGCCAACTGCATCGTAGAGGTTGTGCCAGTCTTCAGTTCAATGCAAGGGCAGGAACAGTAGGAGGAACAGTAATACTAATCGGGCCAGCAACAACATCAGAGAGCAGCACCAACACGATTCACATCAGGGGCTGCGAGTGCAGGTACCGCAGACATACCAGGAAAAGTCACAGCAGCATTCAGAAAATCAGTCGAATTCAGAAAATAACAAGCATACGCACCAGTAGGAATTCATAAGCGCAGCACGTCTGATGGCAAGCCGCAGCTTTCCGCCCCTTTCCGGCGACGACGCAGCTGCGTTGCACGATGCTGCTGTTGCAGCCGCCGCCTCTCTGGGGTCCTGTGGCTGGTGGTCTCCCCGAAGAGTGGAGTCGATGACAGCTGCAGTATCTGAGATAGGCAAAAGCGGCTGCTCCAGCAGCCTGCTTTCGGTTGCTGACCTCTTGGATTCCGCAGCAGACTACATGGAGACCCTTGTAGGCGACAGGAATAAATGCCCTGGATGTATCTACTCGGGCGATGCTGGATTGGCTTATGCACTTATTAGGTGAGTTTGCGGCCTAGACCCCGACTTCTGCTGCAAGCACCTTACACCTTTCGTTGCATCAACTCCTCCTGCGCTACCTGCGCCTGCGAAAGCTTTCCTTATCGAGATGCTGCGCCACCGATACTGCTTCTTGTGTTGACGCCATTACAGACCTTGGCGAGGGCTCAGCCTGCTGAGAGGCGGGCGGGGGGCGTGGGGGCAGAGGGTGTGGTTTATGCTGGCACACTTAGCAGCTGTATCTCCAACGCGCGAATGTTTGTGACTAAGGAAAGCCCAACGCCTGCTGGCTGCGGCAGAGAGAGAACCTTTCCTTACCCTGAGCGCCGCCGCAAAGGACCTGGAAGATTCAGGTGCTCTAGCAGAAGCAGCTGAACGAGCAACTCGCCCAGGAGGAGGAAGTCCAACGACTGAGGATGCGGCACGGGAGGAAGCCGTAGCAGAGGCGGAAAAGGCCTTAAACGATGCTCTGAGTATACTTTCGACAGACAGAGATGCAGATTCAGGGGCCAACGAAGAAGACGATACAAATGCGAGAGCTGCAGCAACTTCCCTGCGTCGCCGCTTCACATTTTTGCAGGGTCACGTTGGGCGCCTTGCATTGACTGCAGTGGCTCAGTACCTCCTCAGGAAGGAGGTATGCAGCAAACGTGCTGTGGTGTTTCCACCGGTGCAGCGAATTGCGTTATTCGTGCCGATGTGTGCTTGAGCAAAGCCAAATCCTGGCCATGGATCTGTTTTTCTCATCCGCCCAAATAGTCGTTCTCCGCGCATGCAGTGCTCCGGAAACAAGAGAGTCGCGCAGATGTCGCTCTATATGTACACCTGCTCCAGCCCCCCTATTATGTTCCTGGTTTGCCTGCTGTGCTGCAGAAACAGGCCTTCTTGACGTTGCGCCGACTAGCAGCAGCGGCAGCCGCAGCCATTGTTCACATGATGCCTGAGGACTGCGAGCTCCTCTATGGACGAGCTGGTCTCCTCTATGCGCTTTTGTTTTCTCGCGTTTTGTGGCTTCCTCCGCCTCCGACTTCCCGCTTCCCGAGTTGTTCTGAACCCTCTGCTGCGCGGCCTGAAGTGGCCATAGGGCCAGCAGGAACGGGAGACAAGGATGGATGTGATTCTCTCTTTGCCGATTGCACTGGAGAGCCAGAAGCCGTTGACAGCAACAGAAGCAACTTGAACTTCGACGATAGGTATTTTCGCATTGCATCGACTCGCTCCTTTGCCAGCGGGCTATCCAGCTGGTGTCAGTCCGTCTCCTTCGGCCGCACTATGACGTTCAGCAACAGCCAACAGGAGTTCCTATCCATGTCGTCTCAGCGCTTATCCGACGACAGGCAGGCGACACGGGTGCTCCTGCTCTCCCTCATTGCGCAGCTTGTCGGGCAGCTGGTTGCTCAGGGACGCGTGGGAGCTGTTATGGCCGATCGGGGAAGCACTGACTCCCTCGAGCCGCGAGAAGAGCACCGTCCGTTCACCTCAGCCTGCGCTGCCTTCTCTAGAGGCAGCCCTCTGCCCCTCATGTACGAGTGGCACGGCACGCAATATTTGGGAGCTGCCCACGGCATTTGTGGAATCCTCTTGCCGCTGCTGCAAGCAGTAGATACGCTCTACCAGGCGGCTGCATCGGGCTGCTTCCCAGGAGCCTCGGAGAAGTCAAGCAGAGCGCTTGCTGCCGCGGAAAAGGTCACGCAAACCTCCAAGGAGGAGGCTACAGCCGCCGCAGCGCGACTTTTGGCCTGTTCTTCGACCGTATGCAGCGCCATGCTACACAACAGGGGCAAAGATACTCCGTTTTTCTGTCCGGCAGCAAGCGCTTTTCTGTGTTGCCGTGATGGGCTGGCTGCTGCCGCTACCCTAAGAGCCACTGTTCGCCGGCTGGCCCTTGGTTCCCTGCTGAGTCTCCTTCGTTCTCATCTCACAGACGGTCTAAATCTGAAGAGCAGCACCGAGAGCACGAAAGATGTGCTTGTCCAGTGGTGCCATGGCGCTCCCGGGATGCTTCCCCTCGTGTGCTGGGCAGTTGAGCTACACGAAGGGGAGGCCCTCGCGGTCCAGCACCAGCAGCTACAAAAGGGGCTCAGCAGCATGGAATCTACCTCTTGTCTCCCCAAAGAGCAGCAGTCAGAGGCTCCCCCTTTGTACAGACGCCGTTCGACGGGCCTCTCAGATGCCGAAGCTGCAAAGGAAGATCTTGGATTTTTCCTTATGTGGCTAGACTCCGTAGGATCAGTGACTTGGCGTCGGGGTCTTCTAACAAAAGGACTGGGGATATGTCATGGCATTGGCGGTAATGGCATGTCTCTACTTTGTGCGTATAAGAGCTCGCAGCATCCCAAGTGGCTACGCCGGGCACTGATGTTTGCCCTGGAGGGCATCAAGAGGCATCAACAGCTTCTCCAAGTACCCGACAGGCCCTTTAGTCTCTTTGAGGGCATCACAGGATTTGCTGTCTTTCTCAGAGATTGTGCAGAGTTGCTACGCGTCCGTTGTGGCAGCACGCAGACGGCCACCTTCTACTATCCAGGCTACCAGTTACCACCTCTCCCATGGGAGTACTGGCGTCTGTGAAGCCAAAGATATCTGTGTAGATCGGCGTGCTCACTCGCGGTTTTGTTTTAAGTGGCTTATTTGCTGCAAGGAGCTTGTGCTGCTGTATGTTTCAATTATGGCCGATCTCCCCGTACATCATATGTAGTCCCCGCCCAGAGCTGCAACCCCTTCGCGCTACAAGGTTGATTTGTTTTATCCTGTCTAATAATTAACACTTTGCCAAGGCCAGAGATGCACTCGTCCCTGAACGCCGACCCGGTCGGCTGCTCTGTTTTCCCGCAGATTGCTTCATGCTTTCGCCAGTATATTCCTCTTGCATCATCGATGCCGCCTTACGGAGCTTTGGTGGCTCAGAGGTTGCTCCTACTGCGCTACGCCCGGAGCGTGAGTGCAGGAGCAAAAATTTACATGTGAAGAACTTTGAACGTGCCCAGCGTAGAGCGCCTCTTTGGGCCTCACGGGCTTGAGGGGGTTCTCTATACGAGGGGCCTTTACCACGGGGAAGAAGAGACCCCGGGTTCTACTTTCCAGGAGATTGGAGTCAGCCCGCTGTTAGTCCGTAGAGTGCAGGGTGCTTACTGCATGATTCGCTTGCCTATCTTCGGCTTCCCCCATTTAAGCTCGGTATCGCACTCCATTCTATTGACTGGGAAACGTCCGTGCTGTAGGGGCCTTAGCAGGGACAGTAGCTAAAAATCACGCGGCTTCTCCACATCGCGGCAATTGGGCCGCACACTACTGTGGTTCTTGCCAAAAGCGGTCCCGTGAACAAGCCAGACAAAGGGCAATGCGTAACACGCTGCACGCGTACTACTGGGGATCCTGACTTCACCCTCTAAGGCACTAAATAAGTAGGATATTGGACAACACAGACTTTTTGGTTTAAGTAGGGGCAAAACAGGCGCATTGGCACGAATGGAGCAGATGATATACGGTCCTTCAACAGCGAGCCCCTTCACCCTGGTGCCAAGCCTCTTAGCATCAGCAGGCTTCTTTTGGAGGCACACGCCAGCTGGTCTGCGGGAGCAATCGCCCAAAATGCCTTTTGGGTGGCTTTCCCCCAAAGCACACAAACACGATTCTGTCGATTATGCTTCGGGAACAGAGACGGTACAGATCTCTCTACTTTAGCTACGGGTCCCCGCTCTTCCCGTCCCCGGCTTCAGCCTGTCCGTTATTGCGTGAACCTCTCTGCCTCTAGTGGTGAGAAGTACAGCCTTCAGCACTGTGCTGCAACGTGTCAACACGTAGGCGACGTAGAACTCAAGCAAAAGAACAGCAAAGAGCAGTGTCTCGGATCGGTGTCGCCCCTATGCTTGGCTCTCTAGTCGCCTTCTCTGTGAATGGCATTAAGGGAGCGCCTGTTCACTGCAGTAGTTTCTGAATGAAAATTTGGTAACTGATGTCTTCCTGCCCTGGGAAAATATCATCGAGGACCGCATTGGCCTCCTCTTCTGAAAGGCATTCTCCAAAGTTCATAACGCATTTCTTGACCTCCGTCTTCTTGACCTTTCCGGTGCCCATGAGGTCCATGGACTGAAAGAAGGTCAAGAGACTCTCCGCAGTATCCTTGTGAGATGTCTGCTTGCAGAAGTCGGCAAACACTGCGGAGTTCACACCTCCAGAACACTTGGCAGCGAAGGCTTTTAGTTCCGCCAAAGAGGGAGATGCGCCAGCTGTACGAGCGGCAGTGGCCAGTTGTTCAACAGGGAAGGAGGTCCCGCCCTTCGCTGCAGCCGCGAAGGCCGACGAGATGCTGCTGTCTGTTGCCATCCCAGAGGGGGTAACGCCAACGTGGAAGCTCTAGAATACGAGATGAAAGAGGTAGCATATAGGAATATAGGGAGCTGTATGTACCGCCCGCAAGGTACACACAAGGGTGGCACAAGGGCCCCGCAACGCTTGCTAGGGGTGGTGGATGTCTGCCATATAGTTGAGAGCTCGTTGCGCGTTCTTGAGGACAATTACGTTGCCCTTTGGACGGTGGGCACAGGCAAGAAACAGCGTCTCCCTACTCAACCCAACGCTTGGGTCGGGAGCGTCTCTTGGAAAGCAGCTCGACCCTTTCTCTCCTCGATTCTTCTTCCACTGCGCTGCAGCGGAGAATAGAGTACACAGTGACAACCAATAGCGGGAGAGCAAGTATGCAGGCAAGAGGGAAGAAGATGGGGTGTAGAGACAATGTGTGAATGTGCACGAGGTATGGCGCGAATGGCAACAGACAAGCGAGGATCAGGATGAAAATAAGCAGCAGCTTTGGTCCCCTCCCGCAATCTTCCATTGCTATGACAGCACCGGAGGATAACCGCACCCTGCTTGACTGAAAGAAGCTATCAGAAGTCTCAGAGAATTCGCCTACAAGACCTCGGAGACCAGTGCATGAGGAAGGCCAGCTAGACCCTGCTCAGGAAGGGCCACCGAATGAAGCTGCCTAGAATTGCTGCGAAACCATAAAGTCTTCCCTTTTACGCAAAAAATGACAGATGAAGCTGTAGAGGGGGTCCATGATGGGACGCTCATCAGCACAGTAAGGCAATGCTTACCGCTGGTGGTGAGAGATTGAGGCTGATCGTGGCTGAGCCCTTCTACCCAGTGTACCGCTAGTCCTATTATGACTCCAATGATTTCATTTGAAGTATTCCTTTTTTCATCGCTTTTCTCTCCTTACTTCATCGTGTTTGAAGCTTGTTTCTGGAAAGGGCATCCTTGCAACACTTCTCCTTCGTCAGGTCTCTCTTGGAGTCGCCTGCAAGTGCTCACTGGGCCTGCCAGTCTTGGTGTTTTTCTCTGTTAAAGAGAAACATTTCCACTCTTTCTACGCGGTAAGCTCACTGAAATGCTTCTCAGTGTGATTCCCTTCAGAACTTCATTGGATGGCCCGAAATCCTCGGTCTTCAACGCTCCCCGATTGGCTAACCAGAGGCGATGAGAACCTAGGAGTCTGTGACACGTTTGCGGCATCTCCGCTCGTAGTCGGGGGCGAAAGCACATATAAAGAGTAGTTACTACCCGAGTTCCTATGCACACAGGCATTGAAGCCCTTTGTTACCCTAAGTGAAGAGGCACAAGGCATGGCGAGTGCTGCCGAAAGGAGACTGTATCCCAGTCCTCACTTACCACGCTTATTCCCCATTGAGTGCCACTATAATCAAAAATATATGTGCTCCCGTGTCGCCATATACCTTTTTCAGGCGAAGATGTCGAGAACATTGGACAGCAGAGGCAGCAGTGCCCAGTTTATGACCCCCAGGGGCCTTTCTCTGGAGGACAGTGAAACAAACATTGGTGTTCTGAAACGATTTCAATCCGGGGCAAAGGTGCAGAAGGAAGCCCCTGGAGAGGAGCATAGACAGGAGGTGGAGGAGCAGGCCTTCTCCTCAGCTGCATTCCCTGGAGACACCGCAGCCTTGACACAAGCTGTGATGCAGCAGTTGCAGCAGAGTCCATCGCCGACGGAGGACCTAAGCCAGATGATAGGAGAGAATGAATGGCAGAGGCTCCCCGCCAAGACCCCTTCTTGGAATTATACGAGGGCTTTATCATCATACACAGGCTTTACTGCAAAGAGGCCGGATACAGCACCCCAGGAGGAGGATATACACAAGCAGGCATCTGGAGTTCAGCTGCAGAATTCCGGTATTTTCGTTGAAGGCATTAGCCAATGGAACGCCGCAACCAACTCGCCTGTACGCCCCCTGAGGAAAGAAAGTAAGCATGCGTGGCTCGTTTATGTGCAGTTTTCCTTCCTGGAATATATAGAGCTGATGTACGGGAGTAGACGGGTAGTTAGGGCAGGGTAGGAAAGGCTACCCCATGGGGTACCATCTGGCACACTGAGAACGCATCAATAGATCGCAATATTATTCACATGTGGCTCATTCCCATTGTATTATGAGTATTTGTGTGTGTGTGTAAATGTGTAGCTAGATTCCTAGAGAGTCGCAAATTCACGTTGGACGCGAAGTCGGGGGACTACGTGAATGCGCACAACCCATCAGAACGCATGGATGCAAAGTCTTTGAACGAGTTGACGAAGGCACTGTCAAAGGCATCAGTTAAGGAGACAGTTGTCGACGTAATGCGCAGAAGGTCCACACTAAGAAAGATGACCATAGTCTCCAAGGTTTTCCTTAACATGCAAAAGAAGGAACTCTCTTCAATCTCGGTAAGTTCGGCCAAAACACCTCATGGGACAGATATTTCTCCCGTCTGTTGAGAGTCTGTATCTTAACATTAGCACACAAATTGTGGCACAAATATCCATGCGGGCTGCCAGTAGGCATATACTCTTTTAGTTGTTTTCGCTGGGCATTGGTTCATGTGTGTGTATGTGTGACTGATATTGCGTGTGTGTGGCTGCGCTTTTATGCCACACTTGTATATCTTTGCATTGCATACTGATTGTACAGAGCAGAGAAGGACTTTTACCTCCCGTATTGATGGTCTATCTTCCGGACAGATATATTAAGACATACAACCGGACGAACTGCATGGGACAACCGATCTCAGCGAGGAGGTATCGCTAATGTTGCGACTAAAGCAAGGTATCTTTGTTGAAGCCACTGTGGCTTCTGTTTTCCCATTACGCGATGTATGCAAAGGGTAGTCGATCACATCTGCATCGACAAAGGCACGTAAGCAGTCCTGGTTTCTGTTCATGAATACACAAGGTAATGTTCCAACCCCAAACAATCCGCTGTATCGGCTCTAGCAGCTCGGCTGCTTTCATCCTTGATAGAAGGCCAAACTGATCCTCTACTAAACGCAGTGTACAGAATTTGACAGTATCATACTAAGGCGCAGTAGCGATATATGGGCATATGTGTAGGACCAAGTGCGGAAGCTTGCATCTGTCTGCCGTGCCCTATCCAGAAGCAGACACCCCACACTGTAAATTTAGTGGTATATTGGACTGCGAGCATTGAAAAAGTCCCAGGGCGCCTGCTCCGCCTCACGGGCCAGGATATTGCTGAGCAGCAGAAGTAGTGAGCACAATGAGGGAAGGCCTCCTGTGACATTGTCCGTTTTCTACCTAGTGGACGCAGCAACCACCAAAGCCGATAGTACCAGTAGACACCCAAACACTGGCATAAGAATGATAACAAGGGAGAATGCAGTATGATTCAAACACGAGGGGTTTACAGTTTGTCCACACTACATCTGGTTCTGCCGACCTAGCGTCCCCTTGCAATTCACTTCGTATTAGCCGTGAGCTGGTTCCCGAAGTGACAAACACGAGAGACTCAGGTCAGTAAAATGTCAGGATCTCCTCCTGTACGGGGATTTGACACTCTAGAGACCGGGGAACGGTCCCTAGGTGTACGGAAACATGACTAATTTAGGTGCGAGTATACTATATACGTGATGGATCCGGCTGTGGGCCAACGCCACTCAAAGAGTAGAATAGAGCCGTTTGTCTCAGACAGTAAGCTGATAAAACAGAATCACTGGCAGAACGACACCCTTCAACCTCTATACGACCACTAGACAGCCAGATTTTGCTCTAAATATTACATCTCAAACCATAGTAGCTTCTTTTTCGACGTCTGGCACCTCCGCCTCTTGCGTAATTCTTGGGGTGGCTGCTTCTTCCACATGTACCGCTTTTGCTGACTCGCTCCGGTCAATTTCGTTGGGCTCCTCCAGTAGCGTTACTTTTTCTTCCAGCGTCTCCTCTAATGCATCTGAGGGTTGGGTGGGACAAATATAAAAAGTGTAGTCTTGAGACTACACCGTCGCAGCGTGCCAACCCAAGTAACATAGCAAGCCGCAAAGCCTAATCCGTTAGAAAAATGCGGTTGCATAAGCCTGCTTCTTTGAGCTGCAGGAATGATTAACAGAAAAGGTAAAAGATGTTTTCGTACCTTGGCGCGCCGCCTTTTCCTTGAGTTTCTGTACTTCTTTCCAGGTCTTCATCTCAGTGCCGTCGCCTCCAACGCTTAGTACTGCGCAGAGCGCAGCACCCAACGTTTCCCAATGAACACATAGTACAGTCTCTAAAATTTAATCAAGAATGAACAGGTGAGAGAGCGGGGTCGAGTTCCTGCCCAGCAAAAGCAGTGCAGAATCTCGGGTAATGTCAAAGACGATTAGCAGATGCACTACCGTCAGCCAAACGGGTGAACCCACAGCAATAACATTCAGGCCGACCAGCGGCGCCTAAGCGGTATCTTGGACCTTTCTAGCAGAGCCTCCAAGCGTAAAATAGAAGGAAATCATACGAAGTTAGCCGTGCACAAAACCGTAGAGCTTGCATTCCCACTTACCAAATGCATGACTTAGCAAAAGGTGCAGGATGTATGGCCTAAAGAAAAAATCAAAGACCGAGAAGTGGAATGAAGGTTATCGCAAACCAGTCGCACTGGAACGCAGCATTCACTACTTAGAGTGAGTATCCTGCAACAATCCTGGGCACTTGCAAATTCCATTGCACTAGGAGACTGGAGCAAAGAACCGCAGTGGCACCTACCCCAGGAAAGCTTGCCATCCGAAAAAAATGAAAGGCAAAGCCAAAGCAGACTGAGAAATGCACAAATCGTACACAGGTGGTAGAGCGTCAGTTTCAGAGCCCCTAAAGCTAAAGTGCCTTCCCGTTCCCGAACCTAGAACAGAAAAAACGATTTCACATTTTTCATTGCACGTAGAATAGCTGTCACTCAATAGATCAAGTGTCACTCAGAAAGCTGCGTGGTAAGCAACAATCGGGAACAGGGTGGATACCGGGAAAAAGTATGCGACGTAAAGGACATTGATGACGACCAAGAAAATGATTAACAGGCAAAAGTCGACGAAGAAGGCCAAGGCCGTCATTCCGACAAAGATATAGACAAGCCCGATTTTCGCGTAGTACCAACCGTATACCCAAAGGCCAATGGCGATAGAATCGTAGACACCTAAGAAACAAGCAAGAAACCCATCCACATTGGTCTGCGATTTCAGCTGACAAGTGTCCAAACCAACAGAGGAGGCGACAACTCCTACTAGCTCCTGCAATGGTCACCATAGCTTTAAGCTGATAGCAGTCCATTACTAGTGTTTCGATTGTATGGGAGACGCAAAAGCAGTGACTAGAGATACACAGCAAACTTATGTCCTCGGCAATTTCCACGATTTAGATAAGGGCTGTTAAAAGGTAGTCTGAGTGGCATTTTCTGGTGGTTCTCGTTGCTTTTCCTGGTTTTGGTAGAGACAAAAGAATCTGCTTACAGCGTACCGCGGACTGTGGTCAATAAATTCGTCCCTTTCCATAACACAGCAAGACTATTGGCAATTACGTTATAGTATTTCAGAGCAGTTGTGGGGTTGTCCATTTCCATTATTTTTTCTCTTATGCTTTGTAGAAGGCTATCCACGGGGGCCCGATAGGCTGCGAGGGACGAGCCAGCAATGAACTGTACGGCAGCCAGGAGTATATCTGCAAGAAAGATGCAACAATAACCAGCTTCCCGTTATTCTTGGCATTTGCTCTGATCCATAATGATTGCTAAACCTCACAATGCAAAAGTCCGCCCAAGCACATAGGCCCCTATATGCACTCGCTGCTTATAATAAAGGCAGAAGTGGGTGGAAGGTAGTGCTAGAAATCGAAGTTCCCTTAACTGTGCGTATGCCTGATCCAGCTGTCCCGTGAATACACGCTAGTGAAGGCGTCTGCTGTACTGCTTACTGATGCCAAGCCATATGAAGGCAAAGTTGCGGAGGGAGAGGCAATGGCACGCCTTGCTGGCGTTACCGCAGCAGGCCCCCAGTATAGCGCACATTGTGAAGCAACGCGATGAGCAGAGGTAATGTCCTTCCTGTTCACGACGCGCTTCAGATTAGGTGCAGGCTCTCCCATATAAGAAGCTTCTCTTCTTGGTGCTTCTTCCTGCTGGTTTGCCGTGACGCTGACTGGATGAATGCTGCTTGCCACGGCGATGCTCAGCGAACAATGCGAACCTCTCGTGGCTGTCTATAGCAATTACTATGTAAAACTCACATACAAAAGGTAAGATTGCCCTTTGGGCTTTCAGCGACAAGAACTCATGGCCTTTTCTCTGTTAAAAGGGAACCTGCAGTCGATTCAGTTGTGTCGAGGAAAGGTGAGGCAATCGTCGATAGTCGTCTTCGGTCCTCGGCAGTCTTGTTGCAAACTTCGCAAAAAGTTTCGGTAATAAGCACGAAAACAAAAGATAACACAAATTGCCATACAGAGCACGCCGATCAGTCTGACCAGTGGTCAGGCTGAGCGCGGTCAGCCGTGACTTTTAAACTCAAACAGCAGCATTACTGCAAAGAAGATACCACCGACACCAGTATTGCTAAATGATCACAAGATAGCACATTTAAAGTAGTTTTATCGAAAATCTCTTGCAGTGTATAACCTAGTCAGCACACTTGTCCCCAAGCGGTCCGATGTCATCGCACTCCTGTACGGAATAATAAAACCAAGGGGTCTCTGTTGCTACTAGTAACACAGTAATAACGCAATAATAAGCATATTTAAATTCAACATAGCTTACTTTCTGCCGTTCGGTGTCGCCCTGCTATTGATGGACTAGGTTTTGCTGGCGTTTCCCCTGGCAGTAGCATCGGCAGCCCAGGGTTCCGTTTGTATCATGCAGAATTCGTAGATCATGAAAATGGCGTTGCCTGGTTCGTGACTTCAGTGCTTCGTCTCTATATAAAGTGTATGCAAAATTGGAGCATATTCATTGCACTAGTATCCACATCGACAGTCCATCCCAATGCTGAGTAGCAAAAGAATATGCTCAATCCTTGTAGTCTCAGCGGGCCTCTTTACAACATATGAGCAAACAATGAAACCTTCACATGTGGAGAACCTCCCTACATTATGTGCACTATTACGTGAGTGGTTGCATGCTATCCAAACTGCGGCTCCCTTTTCTAGCAGCCATATGGCGAGAATCTGTTAGCCAGCAAATAATTGATCTCCTGCTGAATCCCTTGGGTACTCAGACCACCCTACGGGTATGTAAAAGCATACCTGTGCAGCTAATAGCTAAATTCCTCTTCAACGATGCTTTGTGGGTGTCCGTTTTCTCAAATTCCCTCAGTCTTTATCAAGTCCGACGAAAGGACGCCTATTGTGCGACTGTAAAGCTCCTACTCCCCGTAGAAAGACGCTTAGATCCAGAAGGAATAAAAACAAAAGACGCTGAATATGTCTTAAAAGAGCATGCTCTCCTCTGCTCAGACCCCTCAAAGTTCATGTAGTGAGGAGAAAGTCCCACCTACGTTGAGCGTTGCTGTACCCTCAATGGACTCCCAGCATTCATAGTTGCGCAGAGCACCTAGCGGAGGCGCATAGCACCCTGCATCTTCTTCTGCCTAACAGTACAATGCAATAAATAATATATACGAAAAGACAAGCTAGTCGGTCATTGGTTTACATAAGTGGTAAAAAGCTTCGAGTTTTAGCGTAGCCCCCTAAAACTACAATGCAATATATTGCCTGTGGAATGGACTCAGGCTATGTCAGCCTCCTACAGCGTAAGACTGTTGTTAAAGGGATGCACCGGTTGCTGTGCAGTGGTCCGGTTTGTTGTGGTTTGAAGTCCTGGCAGCAATGGCATTACACCTGCGTGCTTCGCCCAGTAGAGACCTCCTCCGTGTGGACACAGGGAAAACTAACATTGAGAGTGTAAAAGGTGAAACATGGTACAGATACATCAATGCGCATTGTGAATGCGCTAAGTTTCATGCCACCTCCATTGCAGTAGGGTCCGATCATACATGTTCAGATGCGCTGTGCATTACGTGCTTTTTGCGCAACACCATGCGAGATGCAGTTTGCAGCCCCACCGCAAGTCCAAACCCTTTCCGCGTCCTTGCCGGTGTTAAGAGGTTTGCTCGTCAGCGACTCGGCCTTTCGCCCTTCCCATAGGCGCTTCCTTCTAGAATGCGGGTGCCCATAGACTTTCTGTTTCTGGTCCTTAAGCAGCGCCTTTACAGATCTAGGTTAGAACCCTTCACAAGTTTATATCTCGGCTCGACCTGGCATTGGATAGCTGCGTGCGAAGGCTATAACGCGCTCTCGGAGGTCCGCGATCCGGGGATGCGTGGCACTAACATGTTTGCGAAAGTCTGCAAGCTTCTTACCCGATTTTTCTGAAGCCACAAAACCAAACAGACATCTGCTCACCCCTGTGCCGAATCCGCGTGAGGAAGCTCTTATTGACATTTGGTGCAGGACCTGTAGTGCCTGCATTCCTCCCAGCGCCCCCGATGGGTTGCCATTGTAGAGCTTTACACTTGCCCATGCACACCTACAAACATGCATGCATGTGTGAATGTATTCAGTTTCAGCTAGGCGCACCCTGGATTTCGCAGCAAATATCTACTGCCTCCTTAATAAATCCAGCGACTCGTTTAAACTCATCGGCTCCGAAACCGCGGGTGGTCATTGCCGGGGTGCCAATGCGCACCCCTGAAAAACAACTCACATGACAGCACACCGCTGTTGCCTCAGAGCAGACCCGGTAAAATTGAAAGCACAGAATTCACTGAAAGCTATGTGGGAGGGCATTTATGGTCATTTGCACCCTACCGGTTGGAATCGCAGGAGAGTCCCCAGGAATGGCGTTCTTGTTCAGCGTGATGTTCACCATGTCGCAGACCAACTGCAGCTTCGCCCCTGACAGATCAGCCTCAAATGCAACAAGTACATGCGTCACTAGAAGGGAGAGCAGGAGCGACACTGCGGGGCAAATAACCTCAGAAGGACGAACAAGCAGCTGTGCATACGTGCAAGGGTCACAAGTATGCTGCTGATACTCGTCCTGTTTCTGGAACAGTAGGGGCCAGGCACTAGAAAAAGCCGAAGAGGTGCAAAAATGCTCATTAGAAAGCGTCTATTCAGTCAGAGAAAATCAAGCAAGGTTTTGCCTCCTTCCCTTGCTGAAATACTACTGACCGCTTCCTTTAGGCCGCACCTGTAAGCCCTTGGGGCTTCAAATCAACAAGCAACAGATGGTTGTCAGTGCCGCCAGTGACGAGCTGCAAGCCGTGACTTTGCAAGTCCTTTGCTAGCGCTTTGCAGTTCTTCAAGACGCACTCAGAGTAGGCACGCCACTCTGGCGTGCAGGTCTGAGCCCACGCGAAAAATTTAGAACGCGCCATCGGCCTCTATCCCCGTGTACCACAGAGGGCAAAGCACAGCTGGCTGTCTTGAGGCCTGTGGCGGTAGGCAGCAACTCGGCAACGTTTCGCCGCAAAAGCACGAGTGTGCCCGAACGGCGAGCTTGTTCTCTAGTGCGACGAGATTGCTTACTTGCTTCAGCTGATATGCCACACCCGCAACGCGATTTTCATGGGGTCCCCCCTGTAGTCCGGGGAAAACAGCGGAATCGATTTTAGAGGCGCCGTCAGCGACCCGCTTAGTATTCACGAAGATGATGCCGCTGCGGGGGCCCCTGACAGCAAGGAGAAAGAAATAATCCCCAAGTATATTGAGTAAACATGTGTGGCACCAGGTAAGATGCTGCTTGCACGCATGCCGGGATTTTTCGGTGGGCAAGACAGCCACTAGCTGCGTACTGCACACCGTTTGTCTGCCCTCATACTTCTATGCAGATAATTTCATAGACGTGCTAAGTAGGCGCAAACTGCCAAAGACCTGTCTGTGGGCACGTTTCCGGATTCGCGATGCATCAGGGCTAGTGAGTCTGCTGCTCCGTGCATGGGGAAACCGAGAATGCACCTGAGGGTCTTGTGGGTAGTGGTAGTGACAACATCGCAGTAGGCGAAGGGAGACTCAAAGATTCCTGCAGCCACAAAGCCACTGAAGTGCGCCATGTCGCACCACAAAAAGGCTCCCACCCCATCGGCAATCTCTCTGAATCTCTTGTAGTCGAGCAGTCTGCGCAAGAAGATCGCAATCATGACAACTGTAAACAACCGATTGGTTCTATGCCCAGGAATGGCATGGTTGCTAGTCGAAGGGACTCTCAGCAGCAAATAATGGGGAGCAACAAAGTCGCTGGTGCCGAGGATCCATAACAGCAACAAAAACATAGCACCGAACAACGGGGTGCCAGTAACAGCCTACCGGGGGTAGGCTGAGTGGCCGCAGATAATAAGCTTAGGGCGGAATTTCAGTGCTAGCCTCTCGAGCTCATCATAGTCAATCAGTCCTGTCTTGGAGTCCAGGCCGTAGGGCAGCGACTCGAAGAAGATGGAGGTGGCACTGATCCGCCGAGATGGGGTGTAAGCGCCATGTGTCAAGTGACCTCCTGTATTAATTACGGAAGACGCAGCAGCTCGAAAGCTGATGTGTTCAGAGGCAGTAGCTAGAGCTAATACGGAGGCTAATGAGTTTTCCGAGTATTTGCGTTACGTGGAGGCAGAATACACTGCTCTACCCAGACTGAATCGTGCTTGCCACTTGCACTGCAACGTGTCGGGCTCAAGGAGGCTAACTAGGGTGCGCGCATTTCGAGATAAGTTACCATCAACGATGCCTAAGCCCATAAAGCGGTCATGGGGCTGCAGAAGGGCTAAGAAAACGGCGAGATTGGCCGGACTGCCAGAGAGCGGCTGGACGTTGACGTGCCACTCCTCGGGGTCTAAACGGAAGGCTTCTCTAGCCCGCTGGATGCACAGTGATTCAATTTGGTCCACGAATTCCATGCCGCCGTAGTATCGAGCTCCCACCAGGCCTTCAGAGTACTTGTTCGTAAGGCAGCTGGCCAGACATTCTTGGACAGCAGAGCTCACGAAGTTCTGAGGACAGAGAGACGTGCCGATACGTTAGCTTTTTCAGGCCAGCCGTTAGCCTTAGGTTCACGACATCTCCTTAGGTCTTCATGTATTTGGACAGCTTGTGGGACCCACTTCCGATGCAATGAGCTCAATACACTCTATTTGACGCTTTTTCTCCTCTGCGATAAGTTTGTACAACTGCGGATCTGCGTCTCTCAGAGGCTGCACGCACGCGAATGGCAGATAAACGAGCATCCAGCTAGCACATTAATCCATTCGCCGTCTGAGGAGGCTTCAGAGAAGAAGGTTCAATAATTCCAGGCCAGATAAGTGGAAAGATAGTATGCAATCCCAAAACCCTCACACTGGGCTTGAAGCAAAGAACCGGACAGTGTATGGTCAGCAATCACCCCAACCTGAAGTAGCCACGAGTCCTAAAGAAAAAGGTTCTCTGGGCAGATCTGGGGAGCATAAACTACAGAAGGCAGAGGGAGGTTGCTTGCCGGGTCAGCTTGGAGAGTTTCCATCTTGTCAGGTCTTGCTCCGCTCTGCAACACGGTGGTGCGGTTCACTCCAGTACAGAGGCCTCCACGAACACCACAACACGTTCTTCGAATTAGCTTGATGAAAAAATGGTAAGCCCTTAACAGCTTCAAGCAGAGCCTTCTTCAGACGGACGGCTGGGGTACTCGAGGAAGACGAGCACTCTGGTGGGTGGGGTTGCAAACGTCAGCCCACCACCGTGCCGTTTACGAAGGACCTTCGACTACTGTCGAAGTCAATGCTAATTTTTCATGAGTAAATTTTCTTTTAATAGCGAGAAGGCTACTAAAAGCACACATCCGATCGGAAGTCACAGCCGAAATGTACATGTTAGGTGCGGGATCGGGGATTCCAAAAATAACATGCGCGTCGTGCTACACATGCTGCACATTTTGGCGGTAAAAGCTCCTAAACGCCCTGCATTCCTCTGGCTTGAATACGGTTTCAACTTATTTCTGAATAGGCTGGAACTACTCGCGAAACCTCCGCTTATGCTTGTGAGGGAATGTATCAGAGCAGAGCACAAAGCATCTGCATCTATAGCTCATTCGCTAGTTCTAGTACCTGTTCGTCACTCAAAAGTCGACACAATAATGGTAAGAGAAAGGGTCTGAACGATTAGATTCAGGAGGATTGCTGGCCGGATAACATCAAAAAGTGTATATATTGATCTCAACAGGTTGGGAAGACTTTCCACTTGGTATTCTTAGCGATATGGAGGAGGACTGCACAAATCGGAGCTCTAGCCTGGTCCTGTTCGTCCAAGCCCTTGAACTTTGCTTTGGGAGAAGTGCTGGCTAGAAGTAGCTCTCGTTGGTTCGTTCTACGTCGATGTTGGGGGCAGGAAACCTACTGTAGCAGGCAGAGCTACACGTAGGCAGATTCTATTACACTAGTTATATTTGACTAATAATCATTGAATAATCGCCTATTGGCTTGCCGTTTTGTAGGGTTATTTTTGCTGCAGTGTACTGTACGCTCGATTCACGAAGATGCAAGCTTGCGCGCACGTGCGCTAGACGCTGTGAATGGGAAAGGGCTTAACGATTGCAGCTACACGCACCCTACATATCCCTCTCCCGGTATATCGGGAGCCCTAAAGGGTGCAGGCAGGGAAAAAAGGGACTGTTTGGAGCAAAACTCAAACTTCCATCAAATTTGCTTCATGCAGTGAAGTGTCTACCAACGGGTGCATTAGATGAATCGTCACAGCCACTTTTTCTACTGCTTCTGGAATTCTATTACTTCACCAAAAAACGAACTTGCAAGCAGTTGCCGCTCAGTTACTTGTAAGGTCTTTTCAAACAAATTTTCTAGCTGTTTTGGCTGTTTTACACCCCAATCGTGGTAGGACATGCCTAACTCAGCACAACAGCCCCATACCCCTACCTGTAAGCAAAATTACTCTATAGGTGACTGTGTAATCAAACAGAGTACGCAGCTACGTGCACTCAAGCTCAGAATTGTAGCCTGGGTGTCTTTTGGGCTGAGGGTAATCATGGTGAGGAGCTCCCGAACTGTGAGGAGAACGCACTATTGTAGAGAAGTTGAAGTAGGTGATCCTCTTTGACTGAGACTGTAGCAGAAATACTGCAGCTGATGTAGCCTGACCTAGCGGTGTTTTCAAAAATTACACGGTTCCGTCAGTCTAAGATGTACAGTACCCGGTCTCCGATCATAATGGGAGTAGTTAAATCCAGAGTAGGCAAAGTGATGTTTATTACAAGGATATACCTACTGCCTTCATGGTGGCATAATAGGACAGTGAATGTTTACGACACACTGTCCACGCACACAATATGCGGGTCATTTATGCGGAACAACCCGGGTATCAAGCACATAGAGCGGACAGCCAATGCGAGGATTAGAAAAAAAGACGGTTATCCTGCAGGCGTTTGACAGCTGCGTGGCTCCCAGATGACATGTGAACGAGGCGCTGCCCTAGTAGGTAGGAAAGCATCTTAATACCTCCGCCTTAGTGCCCTGTAGAACTCCGGTGGAAATATGGGACGAGCATACATCCCACTAAGCAGATCGCGGGTCACCTGCCGCACTCCCTCGTTCTTGAGTGTGAACAGTGGGTGATAACGGGAAGTCAATGATCAAAATCGCAGCCACATATGCAATGTGCACTTGACTATCGGCCCGTACCATGATGGAAATCTGCATTCTCGTTGCAGCTGCCTTGCCTTGGACCTCTAAGCACATCCTCGTGGGACCCAAACGGCAGTGCAGCGTCGAAGCAGCCCGCGAAAAGAGCTACGCCTCTAGCAAAGTTTCTCGGGAAGGGTTTAGGAGAGGACGTTTCGCCTGCTTGCGCATGCGAGGAGTCCATACAGCAAGCTGGCCTGCTCAGCCAAGGGCGCTCACTGCAGTGCTGTGCATGCAATTGTCTGGGTGTGCATGCATGTTTTCAGCGGCTAAAACTTCACCTCCCTCATGCGCCGGACGCAATGTTGAATCGGGTCTGCCGGGAAGCAGCTTGGGGCTTGTCATCGTATTGCCGCTGTAACTGTTGGGCCTGCGCCTTGGAGTCTTTACGCACAACATGGCGCTCTGCGGCAGTTGCATCGTCACTGGCCTCAGAGCTCAGCCTGCGGTGAGAATTCGTGGTCCGTGGGGACTGATGCACGTGAAGTAAAGGCGTCGAAACACGAGATGTGGCCGTCAAAGAGCACCCTTCGTGCCGAAGAATCTGTTGGCGGCGCTCGCTGCGCTCAATGGTCTCCCCGTTATACGGATAAGTGTGCCACTGAGGATGGTTATGTAAGATGTGCTGTCTTAGCAAGGACTCATACACTTCGAAAAAAAGCCTAAACAGAAAACACACAAAGCCCTGTACGCAGCACCCCCCTGTTCCTCTCCCCTAGAGCCCCATACCCGCCGTGGGCAGGCAGAGAATAAAGCGACCTCCAAATACTTCGTGCGCTGCTGCTCTCCTTACTTGTCCATCCTGCCGTCTCGCCAATCCAGAAGAATGACGCGGCCGCTTGAATCTGTCAGACTCCACGTGCTGGTCGTTGCGGAGGGCTGCTGCTTCGGCCTGCAGCCAGTGCCTCTAGCTGTGCCATTGAGCCTGCACACGCAGCAAACGGACCAGGAGATGCAAGGCAGGAGCTAAAACGAACCGCAGCCTCGCTTGTCGAGCCAAGAAGCACACGTTCATGAAGACTGCTGATCCATCCTTGATCGGCGGTTGGTCCTCTGCACCACTCGCCACATTATATGCACTAGGGACCTGCATGTCATGTGGGGGCAACAACTTACCGCCGCACCGTTCCCTTGGTGTGCGTGTTTGCAAATACACCCGACTCGCCCCGCATCAGGGCCTGACTAGCAGTGGCCACCTCGTCTGTCTTAGCCTCCGCCACCGCCTCAGACTTGCGCCTCCGGGCAGAGCGAGACGTTCTCCGCCTTTGCCGCCTTGCCCAGCGAGACTCCCTAGATGGATATCGAAACAAGGCTGCACTGGGAAGTGAGCGCATAGGACCCCCAGCAGCTCCAGGAGCCTGGAAACTCCCGAAGGCACCAGATGGATGAGACTGGATTTCTGCTTCAGACGCGGATTTGCTGCTGTCGCAGTCCGCCTCACTGCTAGGCCAGCTGCTAAAAATCATTTCATTGCTGCTCGTGCTGAGGCTGTTGCTGCTGCTGCTGCTGGTGTCGCTGTCTGAGCCACTGCTGTCGTCCGCCGAGTCTGCCATGCTGCTGCTGCTGCTGGATTCTCGGATGTCTGCGCAACGGCAAGGGGGAAGGGCAAAAGCAGCAGCAACGACGCCCCCTCCTGCTGCCCCACACCCGTCTGCACCGCGCAACGACAGCTGCTCGGTATCTTCGAAGCGGCATGCACTTGCTGAGTTCGCTGATGAGTCCGCTGCGGAGGGAAGACTCGACCCAGGAGTCACACCCACAGTCCGCCGCCTTGCAGCAGCACTCTCCCCCGCGAGGAACGCTGCCTTCGACCGCGCCTGCTCCCAATCGTCAAGCGTCGTGCAGGATCTGGATAGCGGGCTGTCATCGAAGTCGTCGCCATCCGCGATCGTCTCCTGGTCAAGAGGAGAAGGTGAGCGGCTCCACCGACTGACGGCGTGAAAGCTCTCCGGCACCGTTTCCTTATCCAGACCAGTGACGCCCCCACAGCGCCCACACAACTTATGCCCATCTGCCGTTATCTCTCCCCACCCATGGCCTGCATTCTCTTCGTTCCTTCGCTTCTTCTTCAGCGCCTTCTTCAGCTTCGCTTCAAAAGATCCCCGACGCTGCCCCGACTGCTTGCTGGGATCGCCCTGCAACTCCGCAAGATCCATTATGCCAAAACCTAAGCGGTTGGTGCTCATCAGCGATGTCGAGTCCAAGGCGAGATACGATATCTCCAAACTCCGCCGGATCTGCAGCACAAGGGCACATAGTGGCACATAGATGTTCATATACACACACACACACATAGAGGTTCATACACACACACACACAGGCTTACGAAAGCAAGTGCACACGTTCAAAGGCATGCAAGGTTAACCCTCAGCCCCTTTGCCCATACAGACCGCCACTCCCTGGATGCCCCTTCCCTTACCCTCACCCCCCCCACTATCCCGCCTCCACTGAACCATCGCCTCTTCTGACTCCCGTCGAGCACAGGAGAAAACACACCACACTGTGTCTTCCAAGCTGTGCTAGAAGAAAACGGCCTCATTTTTTAAAAAACTCACAAGATGCTCGAGCGGGGACGGTATATCGAAGTTGTCACGCACAGCAATCGTCGCAGTCTCCCTAACCGTCAAGTGATGCCGAGCGCAGATCTGCAGGAGTTTAGTGGCTAAGCGAAGTGTTCGCAAGCAGTTATCCCTCAGAACCACCCGCCTGGACAGGCGCTCCAAGTCCTTATCGACGTCGAACGAATAGATAAGACGCAGCTCGCTTTCAGTGTATGGTTCCTGGAGAAATGATGCACATCAACAACACACACAAACCACCGCCACTCCCACTCCGACAACACCCCACCCGCAGCAAGCAAGTCTCCCCCTTCACTGACGATGAAGCCTGCCAATCCAATGCCTAAAAAAACTCATTCAAACTCCTAGCCATGATGGCCCCAGACGATCGACGCCTACGCGTCAGGCACACGGTTCATCGGAGTTTTTCAGTGCCAAATAACGATATAGATAGGCCCCCTTCCCCTGCCCGCTGCATGCAGACGTCTGCTGCACACCCGCCACTGCGAACTCGCGCACCAACCGCAAAATGTACAAGAGCAGTAATTTTAAAAAGCAAGTCTTCTGTAGGATGCACGGGCGCACCTTGCTCTGAGGCCAGTCAAACCACACGAGGTCAAGCGTGGCAACGTCAAGGACGTCTGTCAGGATCATGCCATGGTCAATCGGAATCAGACGGAACCTGAGACGCCGCAGATTCATACACTTGCACGCACGCCTACAAGTGGCGAGGTGTCCAGTGCGTCAATCGCGGGTGGAAAATCATGCAGCAAGTGAGATACGATTTTCCGGGAAAAAAAGAGGCCCTACAGGACCGCCTCGGGAATTCCAGGAGGCAGCTTCTGTCCTTTGCCTCCTTACTTCGTCGGCTTTCCATCAGGCGTTAGCACTGACGAGGCAGCAGACGCTGCCGTCTCCGCTCCCACAACTGCTGCCTGATCAGCAAGGCAAAGTTGTGCCCCACAGGATCCAACAGAGGAAACACTGCGCAGCAGTTTGCCTTGAATCTGTTTGACAACCCCGCTGGATCCGCGGAGGCTTCGAGAGCTGGGATGAGCCTGTGGATCCTTCTGGTAGCCCATCAAAGGAGCCACAAGAATATTGCTGTCGTTCCGATCAAGATTCATCACCCGCAAATCAAAGATGGCGATTCGGTGCACGTCACCGACAGAAAAGAGGCGCGCATCAAAGTTGCCCACGCATTCCTGCAGGCCCCCGCACACACGACGGAGCAAAAGAAGATGCATCGCACCGCAAGTAGAGTAGAGCATTCGCATGCGTCATTAAGGTGCTGGGTAACACGATACGCCTCCGACTTGCACTTCGACAGATCGGCTGCTGTGCGCCAGAGGTGCCCACCCACAACACACAGGGAAGCGCATTCTCGACCATTTTACTCAGGCACTCACAGCCCCACACTAATAGGCCATAAAGTGCTGCTACTCCACATGCTGCGCATACAAATATATCCGCCAATGCGATCTTTGTACGTTTTGGAGGGCCCCACACATGGGCCCCCCAAAACATGCAAACAAACACACCTTGGCTTCAACAAATGCCTGGAAGCTGCCAACTTTCCAGGAGACGTTGGGAGAAGACTCGTTGCTGACAAAAGTGCTCATCATGACGTCGCCGTCAACCTAAGGAGGCAGGGATTCAAGACATCCAACTCGAAAACTCCGTATCCTTTGGCTACAGATTTGCACAAAACGCACCCCCCCTCGTATGAAAATTCGAACCTAGAAAGTGCATCCGAAACACGAACGAGAACGACTTCACCAACCCCAAGAGCCACCACATCCCCGCGTAGCTCTCTACAAAGAAGGCAGTCCAGTCCTGCGCAGGGCAGGCAAGAGGTTGGCGGCACCTCGAACCTAAAAGGCTCCTGAGACGAGGCACACCCCTAACCACGAGGAAAACAGGGAGCCGTTCGGAGGCAGCGGCGATGGCAGCATGCACGAACCTCGATTTGTCCTTTGCTGCAGAAAGCCGGATGACACGCTTCCACCATCATCGTGGCGGGGACGCCAGCGAAGCCTCCGTAACTCGCATCGAGCAGATACGCAGCAAACTCACGACCAGCTCCCTCTCCACTAAGAACGCCCCCACGCAACCCCTGCTGGCCAAGTCGCCCCTCGTATCCGCGAGGATTGCATGGTGCAAAGGCCTCTTCGTCCTACAGCCGCAGAGGATCAGCACACAACCGCTTTCAGAAGCCGTAGCCATTGCGGAGCGACACGGAGCCAGCGCCACATGCGAGGCCTACGCCGTCGAGACACCCCCTTCCCCCCAAATAGCAGCGCAGAAGTCGTGTCGCCAGCTCCCCCCTTCCTCGACAGACTGAATGAACCACACGGGCGGGCTGGGAGGGGCGATGGAGGAAAGAAGAGGCGGGGGCAGAGAAGAAAAGGAGAGGGAAGGAGATTCTGCTGGTGGCAGGCAGGCAGGCAGGCAGGCAGGCAGTCTAGGGGACCATGATCTGGCATCCGCAATAAATGCGGAACCTCAGCACGATCTACTCAGTCTCAGTGCCACGCCGTTCTGCTGCACGCACTGCAATACCTCAGGCTTAAAGACTGCCACAGGACGACGACGCCCATCAAACAAAATGTATGTGCCGCCAGTGCCGTCCATTGTCAGCTTAGGAGCAACGTTCCTGCGAAAGCCGAGGCGAACCTGTGGAGAGCAAGCAGAAGACGTGAACCCCAGATGCGGCAGAACCGCTGTGCATAAACACGTACTACTACAAATACACACCCCAACTCCCACAGCAGGCGAAGCAGGGACCCCCTTTCTGAGAGGTAGGTAGGCTAGACCGGTTCGTGTTGCAAGGAAAAATGGGGAAGGGCGATTTCAAGCACGACGTAGTAACCCTTCACACCGACATATACTAAGCTGCGTAGTAGCAGTCCGCTTCGCCTCACAATTCCACATACACACGCACCTGCTCTCGAACCAACAACTACCCAACAGCCCCCCACCCCAACACGTCACTCCGAAGAGACGTCGCCAGAGGCACGTCTGAGAGCCAGAGACACGAGGGCAGCAGCCTACGCACGATTCTAGGCCTTAAACGCACACGCACCTCTTCCAAGATCCGCAAGAGCTCCTTGCTCCTAAAAGTTTGGCTACGCGCGAAAGGCCTTATGGAAGACGTGGCACTGCCACCTCGTACAGCCCATAGAAGCCGCTTGACAGGATTCTCAAAGAAAACGGTCATAGGCCTCCAGTTCGGCAACTCGCTGCCTCTAAAGATCAGTCTTACATCTTTCACCTGCGCAGGCATCCCGTGGCACAAGCGCTCCTACGGCTTATGTGTAGATACAGACTTGCAGGCCTGTATCCACTAGCGCGAACCTCCTCGCCATATATATGCATTGACAAAGACAGGCACACACAGACAGACAGACACACACACAGACACACACACAGACACACACACACACACACAGACACACACACACACACACACAGACAGACAGACACACACACACACACAGACAGACAGACACACACACACACACAGACACGCATCTGGAGAACACTGCGCTGCAGGGCAGCCACACAGTGCACGCCACCAGCCTTAAGCGATTCCCAGTAAAACGAGCGAACTTGCGGTCTGGAAGAGTTAGAGGAGCGGGGAAGACAGGCAGTCGGAGACATGCATGCACACAGGTTCTCCTACAGATACAAGAGGCCAATATATATATATATATATATATATATATATATATATATATATATATATGCTACACATGCACGGCCGACTGACTGACGAACCTGCATGGATGCAGGGAGTCTCAGCTTCTTAATGAGCAATCGCTTGACCATCTGCACATCGTAGAAGGGGTAAATGTCTAATTCGCAAGACCTCGAGCCATGGAGTTCCTCGAAGCAAACTCGGAAGTGCAAGTCTTCCCCGTCAGCCCCCCTTAGGGCGTTGTGTGTGGAGAAGTAGTAGAGAGGATGCGATGGCAACATGATAACTCCAGCGGTGCCCCCCCCTCCTACCGCTGGAGCGGCGGGGGGCCCTTCATGTGTTGGCATTGCAGCGCTCGAATTCGCTGAATTAAGGGACGATGTGCGCGTGGTTGCCGCGATCAAAGGGCGTGAGAAAGGGGGGTGCCACGCTGCTCTCTTCAGGATTGCCGCGGTCCAGTCCACACACATGCATCAGGAGGTCCACCAAGGAACGCTGCAGTGCGTCTAATGGTCGGTGAAAGCGATGCCTTTGGAGCTGATGCTGAAGCAACGGCGTGGTCGCCGCTAGTGGACTGACGTTGTTGTTTTTGCCCTTCCTTTCGAAAGGCTTTGTTGGTCCTGGGCGTCTTCGAACAAAGCGAAAGGCTTTTCAATGTGAATCGTCAGTAGGGTGAAAGCAGCGTGGCTGTCACACGACATGCAGAGCTGTTTTATGCTGCAGTAAGGCCCGGCTACTGTGCTGCTCCCAACTCCTGCTGCTGCGCCGTCGTGGTGGCACTGAGCAAGCCGAACAAATCAGGGACGAATGCCTGCTGGAATGCTCATCCCCAGCTTGCCAGTCGTCTAAACAGGGCAGGCAGTTGGTGTGCTGCCTCGTATATCACCTCTCTGCGCCTACGCTGCAAGAAAGTTCCTCACGCAGGATGCCCCTTCGCGTGCCCTGTGGCTTCACTGCGCATTGGAGCCGCTTAGTCACAGAGGGCTTGCGGAGCTGATCTGCCCACCAGGATCCTCTGCTGACATAGCCAGAAACGCACAGCCTCGCATGCACGTGCGTGTAGCCAGAAGGGGCTGCCAGGGAGCAAGCGGAAGACCTCGCCGCCACGAGGAAGCGTTGCAGCAGCGGCCGTCTGACTCGAGAGGCAGGCAGTGGCGCCGCCAGTTTCCTCTCCGTAGAGCTGCTTTAAGTCAATGAAATCGCTGCAAAAACGGAGGACTCAGGACCACCACAAATAGCCTGCAGGGGGACGGCATGCAGGCGTTCTTCGAGCACGTGAGGCTCCCCCGCCGAGAAATTCTTAACGGCAGTGCCTGCGCGGGGGCTGGTGTGGATACAGAGGTGTGTCTGCACTGCTGTTCCTGGCTCGTCGATGGTGTCGCTTGTGCTGCTATTGCGTAGCAAGCGATAACACCTCCTTGGCGGAGTCCGTGGTAAGCAACGCCCCACGAGTGGCGCGGGCTACACGAAGAGCCGAGCAGACACACGAGCGGCAAATTAGAGACAACTAGTTGTTTGGATGCAGAAATTTGCCTTCCTTCGTGTGCAGGGGGCCCCGTTCTTGCCCTTTTTACCTGTTCGGGCTGCTGCCGCTGAAGCAGCAAGCCGCCTCCACGGCTGCTGCCTTGAGGTAAAGTCCTGGCTGCTGCTGAAGCCCCTCCTCAATGACTCGAACACCGATTCTTGATGTAATAAAATTGTTTTCTGAAGAGACTGGATGCACTTGTCACTGCCACATTGCACTCTGGATGTTGCCCTTAGCCACTTGCTCTTTGGAGCGGAGCACATGGCATCCCGCCCACAGCAGACACAGGATATGACAATGCATGTATCAAGTCCTGACACTCTGCTCTGGACCCTGAAGATATTGGTGCCGGATGCCAACGGAGAACGCCGATCAGTGGCTAGACAAAGCTCTCAGATAATAGCACGACCACGGGGAGGATGATGTGACAGTATACGAGACTAGACTTGCGGCACAGCACTATCAATTACCTAGCCTGTGTGACACAAGTGAACACTACCGCATGGATCACAGCCATCCCATGCATAACGCGTTGGTTTTTGGAGGCCTGCCCCTCCAGGGTACGTGCAGTGCTCCAGTGTAGGCACAAACACGTATGCACTATCCCTCCAAGACTTTTGCGTAATTTAGGAAGCACGAATAACGAACCATCGAGGCAGTGCTCATGCGCCACGTCTGGCGGCAGCGCGACCCCCTAGCAGGCTTTCGTACAGTACCGAGTATGAGAACGTGCCGGAGGTAATCTGCAACCAAACACAAAGAAACGGCCTTCTGAGCTCCTGCAGATGTCCCATGCGATGCAGCCAAAAGGCCTTTGATGGTCCAATTATTCCCCTGTGCAGGCGCCATGGCATGCGAAGAGACGACGGTTTGCTATTCTTGGGCACCGCCGTTCCCCTTTGCCCAGTAAGCAATAGTAGGACACCCCAATACATACTCCCGTTGGCTTAAATGTCAACGCCCCGAAAAAATCCCATATACTACGACTGTGCCCAATGCACAGTCCCAAGCACTGGAAAATAACGTGAACCATCGCAGCGCCTAAATCTTTCCAACGGATAGACCGTTCTATATCTAGTCCCAAGGATCCTGGAGGCTTAGGAGTAGCCTGAGCTGTGTTTACTACCGTAACTAGATTCCATATGAAGGTATGGATTTAAACACGAAGGTGAATATTCTGATCGGGAACACCACTTGTCTAAAGGAAAGGAACATCCTGATACGTTCGGTGACCAATTTCCGTGTTCATGCTTGCCTGAGCAGTTAGCTGTTCGTGGCTGCTAGATATGCGCACTGCCAATGGCCTTACTAATGCAATAGAGAACGCATTGAAGCTGGAAAGTATGTAATATAGGCCACTGCGAATACAATTGTCGCAGCGACCAAAGGCGTAAATACACCCGCCAGGAGGCGCCCCACGTATACCCAACAAAGTGCACTTGGCCATTTCTCGGTTGGGTCTGTGCGGCATTTCGTATGCTGCACAGTAAACCAGCTTTAAAGGAAATTAAAGCCGGAATCCACATGAGGCAAAACACGATATGCATCGGTGTGAGGAGTACCGAAAACACCCCAGAGTGCAGTTGCCTGCACTACGCTGGTTGATCGGCTTCAGACCATCACCATACTTGAATTCAACAAAAATGGAGAAAATCGTAAGGCAGCAGCAGCCTTTTTTTAAATATTCGCACAGAGCCAGGACGTAAGCGATATCGCAACGACCCGAAGAAGCGTTTCATACCAACTGTACATGGCGGGACCCCACATTTCAGGACCTGGCATGAAGCAGCCCCCCTTAGAATCATAAAACGAATCAATGGCCAAACGAAAAGACCTGTGTCAACACACAGTGAAATCACCAGCCAGGTCACGGGCTTGGTGCACACTAGTAGCTGCAAATCCCACCAAAGTGCAATCTATAGAGGAAACCATCCCTTGCAGGAGTGGAACAGCAAGGAGACCACAGAACCAACAGCAGGATCAGTGCTCATGAACTGAAGCGCGAAAGCATGCCAGGATCCGTGTTGCCGACACTGAATGTAAACGCATCATAAAAACGTTCGACGACATGCCCGTAGCTAGTATGCTCAAACCCACACAGGTCGCCAAGGTGTCCCGGGCTATGCGGAGACGGAAAAACTGCACCTTTTGAGTGCACACCTCAATTGCATCCCACTCCCCTAGATAGAGGAGCTCAAGGAAAGTCACATACAAAACGCGACTTTGTTGTTACACCACGCAACTTCTAACAAAGCCGTTACTGCGCTGAGAAGTACCGAGAGATGCAGAGTATGATGCTTGTGAAAAAAACATGGTTCATTAGCGACCAGTTAAACCACCTGTCCCGATCGAAGCCTCAAGAAAAATCTGCTTTTCTTCAGGCTGTGTGGCACAAGATTACGAATCTGGCAAAGTGGGGAAAACTTCGTCTCTACCATCAGTGTCCACCGTTGACTTGGGTGGGTACTTCGAGAGAGCGTCCTCCATAGAAGGCGCGGACTTGTTCTGATTTTCATCGCTAGAGGAAAGTCCACCTCCCTTGTCAGAAGGCACACCTTGCATGGTGAGTGACTGAGGCACCTCCTGAAGCCTGCCTGCCTCGTCACTACCGCTGTCTTCGAATATTTGTGCATCGGGGTGTAAAGCATCTTCCCCAGATTGGTCTTGACGTTCAACCGATTCTGGGGGACCAGGAATAATTCGAGTACAAATGCGATCCATGGATGCATGCCATGATAGCTAATATGCTTTGGAGACAGGGGCTTTGGGCCCCTTTACAAACAACTTGGCCCATGCTGCTCCACGCTTGAGCAGCAATGGCTTGGGAAGTCTCAGCCTGGTGTAACGTCCTGAACGCAGTATAATGCATCGCCTCAAGGACCACTCTATGCGCCAATTATATTGTAGACCGATACTACAGCGACCCAGTGGTTCCACTAAAAGACAAGGCGAAAGGCAGAATACTGAAGCCTACCAGCTAACATGAAGGAGAGACAATCCGTTGCAAGGATAATGGGATTGAAGAACTTCGGCCGGGTCTTCTCGTTTATCACTCTTTTGCGCAGAGGCGTGTGGAACTGCCACTCAATGTCCCTTAGCCGCTGCAGCCCAGCGAGTAAATTATCCCAAGTGCCGTGGCGGAAAACAATTTCCACGATCTCCTTGGCCACCTTGCCCCCAAATTCCGAAACAGGAACATGCTGCGAAAACTGCATTGCCCTCTTGATGGCGAGTTCGGACTGATCGGGCTTTGACATAACCTTATTGAATAGTTCTTTGGCTTTCACGATGTAAGCTGAAAAGCCAGCACGTACAGAAACTGAGTAAGCACACTTTCTCTAAGGAAACGAGCTGCGCAGGGCCTTGCTATTTTTTTTTACTACCCATTTATCTCACCGGCTTCAATTGCTTCAATTGCGCGGGCAACAAACTCGTCCGTTGCTGTCTTTGCTGCATTTGAGGCTGCCATATCTTCGGAAAGCTTAGTTTCAAAACAATCATATTTGTACAAGTGCTTCTCTCGTATCTGAAGAGGGACGTATGTTACAATGTTTTTCATAGCGTCTTGGAGACAATCAATCTTTGCCGTCTCGGCAAGCTTGTGGAAATCGGAGATAAATACAATCATCCCAACTCTTTCCAGAAAAGTAATACTATCATCCTTGAGCAAGGCGTCACTGGCACTTGCCACCATCGTTTGCGGAGCGATCAAAGACGACTGACGCATGGCGAAGAAGAAGTCTACTAGATCCATAAAGCGGCTCCATGCGCTGATTTCGGCCAACGCATCTGCCTTAATCTTTTGAGATGTGAGCGCTTCAAGCTTCTCGAGATCGACGAACGCATACCAGTCGTCGAGAGATTGGGGATCTGGAGCAGGTAAGCGGAAACTCCGGTCAGACTCACACTAAGCAAAGTTAAAATGCAGCAAGCATGCTTATTTAATACTGCAAGCCAGTCTCGAGCAGCGCAGGAACTCAGAAACGGTGGGCTGATGAAGAGACACACATGAAATGCTTGTGTTGGCGATCTTGATGGGCTTTGACTCTTCTAGAGACTCCGCTCCAAACGCGATGCGGGCAAGCTTTCTAAAGACATAGGCAGGTGTGCCACCATGTTCTGGCTCGGCACTTGTGAATTCGTACACATGGGTGAAGCTAAAGCTGATGACGCCCGTAGGCAAGTCTACGGATAGAAGTTGTGCAGCTCCGACGTCCCCGAGTTGGTGGCCCATGAAGAAAATCAATAGGCCGCGTAGGAAGGGATTTATGCTATTGGCGACTTGGAGGCGGAAATCGCTTGGCAGCCCAGAATTGACAAGGTCATGAAGGTGCGATTCTACTGATTTTCCGTCTACGAATGCCGCTTTCACAAGCTCCATTGGGGCTATTTCTTCCGGTATTGGCCCTCTTTTTTCAAGTTTAATCAAGATGAAGCACAAAATGACCCAGTCGTCCACAGTCTTAGAACATAGTGACTCATCTGCTAATATATGTGGTGGCTTCAGTAGGTTTCTACAATGTGTGGATAATGTTTCTTCGTTGCTCTGCACACACAGCATGAATCTTTGATACCGTCGCTGAATTCGACAGGAACGTCGTGCTTCTAATGAATACAATAAGCTCAATTAACGACTCAGAGCGAAGCGTAACTCTTTCAATTGCGTGAGCATCATCTGGCTTTCTTTAGTATACAACGTACCGACCCTGACGAAGAGAAGAAGCTAACCAAATTGTCCACGCCCTGCCTGACGGAATACTGTGCTTTCGTATTCAAAGCTGTGGTCTGCGGTTCCGCGTGAACAGTTGCTTTAAATTCACCTAGCGCTGCAAGCACGCGACAAGCAGGAATACAAGTAGGTTCACAACTCTGCCTAGCGATAAACACACTTGCTCGTACGTGATCATACATCTGTTTTTGTGAAGATCCACTAAAGTAAAACTGTTTGAGAGAGTGAAACAGGGAGTCCTTACATAGTCTCAGCTTTTGCAGCTCCTCAGGCGTGGCACTGGGTAGATACTCAAGTACTTGCGCAACATCGAGTGCACTGTTCAAGAATCGGAGTACCTCGACATTCGCCAGCGACAAATGTAGCGCTTTGTTGAGTTGTCCCTCATTACCACTCTTTAGAGCCAGTAGTCCAATGGCAATCTCCAAGCCTCCTTTCCCGTCATTCATGTAACGTAAGGACCACCCTGTAGCTGTCTCTACAGTCTCTGGTGGCAGTTCATCAACCCTGGCCTTGAGTTTATCATACTCCTCTGCAAAAGCGTGAAAACGCAGCATGTAGCCAAGACATAAAGCAACACGTGTAGGTCACATTTTGGGAAGACTTTAGTATGCAGTGCTTCCACATACCTTTTGCTTCGACGGTTTGGACAGGAATTGACCTGAGCTCGCTTATAACATTCTGCATTGAACGAGCGTCGGAAAGTATCAGCGCCAGTTCTTCAAATGCAAGCTGTAGTTGCCCGTATTCTGTTAAATCACTTGCGCTAATAAAATTCCCACGCAAAACAGCTGGATTCGGAAAGACAAGTCCCTCTGCTCCTGCTACTGCCGCAAAAAAAGAGCTGGCATGCAGCACATGTGGACGGCTGCATCAAAAACAACATAACATACTAACAGAACAGTGGGCTGTCGCCGCTATGACAAAAACGATTGTCCGCATGGAGACTAGAATTGCTGCTCTATCAGATAATGCTTGGAGCATAAGACGAGGTATAAACTGCTCAGGAGTCGTTCGGAAGCAAATAAGAACTTGCTCGCTGTGCCCACATTGATTTAAACCATGTAAATTGCTTCGCGCCGAGGAATCTTCTGAGCTTGCCATAACAACTGCTGAAGAAATCCTCCAGTGATTTGCGCAAGCTGGGAGGCAGTTTCTTGATGTTCTCAGCATAGCTCCGCAGAGCTGTCAAAGTGTCCCGCTTGTCATGGAGATACTTCCTAGCCCCACCGAGTGCCATATGAAGATTCGAATTTGTGGAGCCTAACACACCTCCTATCTGCTCATGCGTTTCTTCATCTCTTAGCTGCCCCTCTAGCTTTTCATAAGAATATTGAGCAGCTGTCTCAGCATACAAGTCAGCTTCTGCAGAAAAAGTGCGAATATTTAGGAAATCCATCCAGCGTGTTTTCCCACGCAGTCCATTGAGAATATTGAAGAATTCCGCAAGGTAGTTGCGGACATTCACCTGTAGATGTACACCAATTATGCACCATGGAAAACAGAATAGCCCCCCGAGCTTCGTGTATTTGTCGCTACCCCTTATACCTGCTAAGTGCAGCACGTGCTGTAGAAGCCAAGACCGCTTACAACTTCAGCGTCCTCTATCTTCAGGCTGCCAATTTTGAGGAACCGAAGCGCTGCACATTTGATGACAAACTCTTCCTGAGGCAGCCCCTCCTGCTTCTCCAACCACGCGCAGTGGGGTGCTTCCTCAAGCAGCCGACCAAGTTGATTAGCCCGCTGTAGATGCAGAACATCTCTTAAAAACATATTCATGACTAGTGTCTTTCCAGTGCGATGCTTTTGTACTCTCTGGTAGGCCATCACTGCGACCGTCATCATGAAGACTGACACCATGTCTCTCGAGTCAAGACTGTGCATGCGGAGAATAAGTCTGTTCACAGCTCCCAAAAAGATACTCTTTAAATTGTCAAACGACAAGGCAAAGCTGTAGAGGCGGCCCTCCAGCACCACGCTTGCAGATTTCCGGCTTTTCGACGCAACACTCAGAGCTTGGAAGGAATCGAAGAACATCTTTGGCATAATGTTTTGCAAGAAAACCGAAGGGCTATGGCTTGAGAAGGAGGGTGTCCTGGAATGGAGAATGTAGAGAAGATTTGCCATCTGCTCACCACAACCCCAAAGCACTGACATACCTAGCAATAACGCCATATCTCCTGGAGGAACCTTTTGCCTTTTACCGTGCCAGTTACGGTGAACTTAGCTCATCATAACAACTACATGAATTGCGCCTCTGCGCTCGAGAGAGGCTCACCATTTCAGCTGCTGCTCTTCCGCTTTGATCGACGAATTTCGCAACTATTACATCGCGCACTGCCGACGGTTCATTGATAATCGATCTAAGCTCTTCTCGCCGATCACGGTACATAACCTGCCCGGGGATCTCATATGTTGGAATCCCTTCGGCTGGCACTGCAAGCCCCTCTATAGAGGTTTCTAATTCTTTAGCATCCATTGTTACAAACTTCAAGGTTCCCTTATTGGCTTCTGTAACGCTGAACCAACAATTCGTATCTAGTGGCGACGGTCGGGAGCTTCTCTGTGGAGTTGTCTTCTGACCTGCGAGAGCTGATAGAGGAGCACAAAAGCACGAGTACGACTTATTATACTTATATGTACGACTTGGAATGAATGCTGCGAGAATGGATAAACTTCGCTGCTCTCGTAACTCTGCCAGAGGATCCCATGGAAGTATCTTGCTTACCCTTTACATCGTCTTCATTATCAGCTGTCACGCAAAAGTACAACACATGACGCAGGTTGTTCTCAAATATTCTCGCTTCAAAAAAGCTGGAAGTCAGTTTTTAGATATAATGGCATGGTGGGTTGCTCTCTAGTGCACAGGGGTAAAGGCCTTACGAATAAAATTAACGCTCCGTCCGTTGGTGTCATGCAGCACCAGGCGCGTGAAATTGTCGGCAAACTCGAAGCGTGAGAATGTCAGCTGAGTAGCACAATTACCACAATGAAGTCTCTTGGCTTCTGTATAAGTGCGCTCGCGTATATGTAGTCTTCTAAAGGCCCCAAAGGGTGAGCCTCATTCAGCTGGTCAAAATCGTTCGCTTCATAGTACGTGGCCTACTCGACTTTGGACGGCTTCACGAAGATGCAGAATAAAGTTTTCCATTGCAGCTGCAAAGCAATACAGGACAATGCTGTGCATGTAAAACCTTCAGGAACAAAGTCATCTCGCCTCAGCAAGAATACTGATATAAAAGTTTCTTAAACAAAGGTCTTTGCGTGCACTTGGTCTGTACGCAATGTTACCTCTGTCACTGGCCCCCTCAGCCACAGCGCGGTTTTGCTCGGAAAGTCCTGTACCGCTCCAACTCGTGAATACATTGCCAAGCTTAGAGTCGTTGTGGAATGCTATATCATCAGCAGAGGTCGTCATAGGTGCGTGCAAAGCAAACAGTGCTTCTTTCACGAAGGCAGCTGGATCAACCTCAGATGTTACTACCTTTCCACACAGGTTTATATCTGGAATTCCTAGTTGTGGGTTGCACAATGCGATAAAGTCTTGTATTGTCTTCACTGAGCTGTGGCCTTCCAAGCGAGCGATCATGAGACGAGCTGTCAGGAACTCTCGGAAGAGAGAATTAACAGACTTGTGCAGGTTGTTGGCTCCTGCGGTAAGGAGCTTAAAGGCAGCCCTATCACGAGCGGCAGTGGATGTTTTGCTATCCTCTTCGAAGATTAAAAAAATTGATAGTCCGCCAGCTGAAGAAAAGCGAACAGTTCACTTGAGCGTATGCATAGCAGGCAAATGCTTATAAGCATGTAAAAACTCGAGCGAGCAGTAGGCTATTCCTAGGCGTCTCTGGTTTAATAGCGCCACTAATTTCTGCGTCAGGCAGGGAACTTCTTACCACTCTCAAAGAAGCCATGTGCCAAATCTCTAGCCGAGCGGGTGAACCACGGCTCTCTAAATAGTGTCCGTGGGAGCGAGCTGCTTTGTATTTCGGAACTGACTTCCCTGTATACTTGAAATTTAGCCAAGGCCGTATGAATGCGTTCTCGCATAGTGTCTAAGGACATTTTATCGCTCAACACGTTGGCTACATCCGCATTTAGCAGGCCATACGCCATCTCGTAGAAAATGGACATCATTTCCCCAATATAGCGCTGGAAGAACTTGTAATCATACTTGAGAACTTTGATTGTTTGGATCACAAACCGTTCCACGTGGCTTAGGCGGTTTCGCGAGAATGAAGAAACAAACTTCTTGTATTTTTGACACTGTACAAAAAAGTGGAAAGAGTTATAGCACGAAGCACTCAGGCATACCCACGTGTCGAGCTGTACGGTATTTAGTCTATGACTTTCACCGCAGTTCTTTAGATTGTGTGAGCTTACGGCTACATTCACTCGCTTTGACACGTCTATATCGCGCACGTCTGATTCTGGGGCCTGCAGTAAAATACGACGAAACACTGTGCAACCAGGCAATGAAAAGGATCTGAACTAGGAATAAATGTGCGCGTACTGCTTCTTTCTACTTCGTCCCTCGAGCTTGTCATGGAGCTTGGACTAACTATGGCTTCGAAGGCCTTCAGTAGATCTTCGTCGACCAGTGGCTCCGCGAACTGGCCAGACGCCTCGGGCTCTTCCAAGCTTTCGGCGCTTATTGTCTGTGTGTCTGTCATCGACGCCGTCTCCGCAAATTTTTGAGATTCTGCATTCTGCCACAACATATAGTGCACAAAAAAATATGACTATCATTAAATAGGATGTGCGATTGATGTTTCCAGCGTCTAACTACAGCTCATCGAAATTTAGTCTTCCGTGAAGCTAGACGTAGAAGACTGCACTTACCTTATTGCTACAGTAATCCACGAACGATTCTGCACGACGCAGATAAGTCTGGATGACGTTGATGAAAGCACGGCCAAAGTCGAAAGCTCCTATCCAGAGACCATCTGCGTAGTTCCATGACGCATTTCCAGCACTCAGGGCGTGCGAAACTCGCTTGCCTCTTTTTGTGATATCTTCGATGTTGATTGCATAAAGCTGGAATAGGAGAGTAATCATTGCGGGAGCGGTATTTCGAAGCAGATCTTGCATGATTGGCCATGCGACTGGGTCGCCACGTAGAGCTGAATGAATGCAAAAAGCCACCTCGATGGCGCAAGTTAATACTGTTCCTGACAGCCTTGATGTAGCAGTAACTGTGGCGTTTTGGTAATGAGTATTTTAATTCTCCATTCCGTCTATTCCTAAAGCTTCGAATGGTAGATGGCTTACCAAACCGCCGAAATAATATGTGCAGTCCACGTAGACCCAAACGTGTAACGTTCGCTATGGTCCCGAACAGCTTTTTTGTGGCCGCGAGTACACCAGTTTTACAGATGACACTAATCATAAGCGCAAAGATGCCTTTGAAGCTTGAATAAACTGGGTAGTAGACGAGCATGAAAGAACGGGCGAGGCTTTTTAGCACGGATCCGAAAATACCACCTGGAAGAATGCTCGTGTACGGAGCAATGCTATTGAAGCGGTATCCAAATGAGAAGCAGGCATTTTTGACCTCTCTTTGTGGAATGCCAAAAACACCTTCAAAGGATTCGTTGAGCGCGCCTTTTACAACATTAGAAAGCGTTGCCAAAGGATTCTTCCACAGAGAGCTTGTCCATGTAAAAATTGGCTTGCCTGCAAAGAAATATTATAGTTAGTGTGTTCCCGAATGTGGATTCACAAAAGGAAGGTATGGTCGATGTAGAAGCTACAGCGGGGATGGTAGCGATCTACTATGATGCTTGGTATATAACGACTTGCTTCTGTTTCCCAGAATTAGGTCCAAGGCGTGACCACCAGCGTTTACCGCACGAAGTTCCTGCAGTAGATCCTGTTTTTGTTGGTTGTATTCCCCACGATTCTTCAGGGACCGCCCCATGCTGTAAACGTGCCCTAATGCAATTGTCGCCATAGCTTCCTCTGCAGCCATCGCCTTGTCTGAAAATATCGAGGAGCACGTCCACACACGTGCGAGCTCTAACAACGCCTTTCATGCCGGCAGTTATTTCAGAAAAAGCGCATATTTACGCCACGAACCTTTTCGTAGCAGGTTCCACCTCGTAGCAGACTTTTCAAGGTGGTCAACAATCTTTATTCTTTGGCTGTAGCGGAGAGCAAAGTATTTAAGGAAGGGATTTTTTGAGAAGAGCTGCTTTAAGAAAAGCACGGAATGCGTAAATTTGCTCGCTGCACGCAAGATAGACAACAGGAGAAACACAGCACTGCTCATTTGGTGTTTCAAATTCTACGCGGCGAAACCGCGAGGGCTAGGCATTAGCATATCCTCTCTAAAAGCTCGTCTTGGCTAGACTAAGTTAGCGGGCATGTATACGATTGCAGCAAGCGACCAGAAATAAAGTTCATTGGAGCCGAAAACTTCTTGGTGTTTCCTCACATCTCTTGAATGCGTGTTGAAGGTTTTGAGTATAGGCCATGATTTGATCGTGTTCCAAAATCCCCACTAGCCTTTCTCGCTGGTGTTTTGTCTCCATGAAAGCATGTTCTTTATTACCACTATTATTTTCATGCTCGTACGACCCACTACCATTCGCAGTGAAGTTGGAAATCGGGATATCTGCGTATCACCCAATGGTATGTATCTACGACACTGGATCGCAATGGGAGTTGACCATGTATATAGTTGAGTAGTACAGAGAAGCACATTTGTGCAAGCATTGAGTTTAGACGTGGATGTACAACTGGAGCAAGAAATTTTCCTGGATTGCAGCGGGCTACAAAAGGAATCATACATGGCTCAGAGGAGCGCTGCTAGTGTGTATGCTTCATCTCACCTGGACCAATGGTTTGCTCGTCCGCTCTCAAAAGATGAGGCCTAATCATGGGCATGCTCTTCAATGCCCCTGTTGATGCATAGACTTCACTGCGGACTAATAAAAGCCCCATGATGGCGATGCACAGTGGCACTCCACGTAGGAGGCTTCTAATCGGAGCCTTATTTCGCATTGTCTTGCTGCGAGGCTGCCACTCCACTTTCCAAAATATGATAATGCAATATTGGAGTCCGGTGGGCGCACACACGGGAACAGCTTAGGCGGCAGAGATCAAACTCGTGTCAGCAGTATTTTGGAACTGCAATGTAGCAAAAATCATTTAATCATGTCAATAGAAGCTGTGTTTGTTTCAGAGCCGCAGCTTCGATGCTGGTGAAGGACTTTTGGCGCTCCGTGACCATCAGAGCGTTGGTCCGAACACCTGAAAACACCGACCCCTTTCAATAGAAAGAGCGAAATGTCATGCATGACAATAAAAGATACATTCTCCGCGGGATTCATGCAGCACAATCACGCGTCGCTTGCAAAGCTCTGCGCTGCCGACTGCTTGTCGAAAACAAGGCCTAACCAGGTGACCCAGGAACCAGCATACAGCAACGGCCCCCACGACAGTTTTTCCCCAAAGTATTTTCTCGCTGTACTATATCAAAAACATTTCAATTGTCACGTGGAATTAGCTCTGTATTGGGGCCCCGTTTAGCCCGCAGCTTTGTAGGCTACGCTAGACACTCATTGGTACTGGGCTTTCTGTCGATCGGAAGGAATAAAGCATGCGGACGCGAAAAGAAAATGATTTGCAGGCAATACTATCATGTTATTTTAAAGGCTCTCAAGTAGAGCGTGACTATGAATAATTTCTGATGCGCCTTATTTTTTAGCAGCAGGCGAAGAGCCATTCACAGCCACACCAAATCACCCATGACATGCATTAACACAGGAAGCAAAGAAGACTCACATGTGGGAAACTTTGGCGATCACACCACTCTGAACACTTTAAGTCACTTTGTGCATGTTAATTAGACCTAGAATTAGGGAACCGACTAATCTGTGTGATGGAGAAAGACCGGCTGTGGGAGGCTCAGGTCAACAACATAAATATGATGCAGTACGTGCTGCTGCATCCTTTGTCCCACCGCAGCGGACTTACTATCGCTAAAGCAGCACACAACAATGTAAATTTTGTTAAAACCCACGATGATTCCTTGTTAGATTGGCTGTGTACAAGGTCAGCCCTCCAGCGCTTGTGCAGCGAACCGCATATCCTGTTCTTTCCCGTTGGACACTTCAAAGAACTGCAGCGAAGTACTCCTAATCCAAGAAATCTGGCTTGAGCGCCTCCAATCTCTTTTCACCGAAACCAGCCACAAAGCTTGCACATCTGTAACAACCAGCCGCGCCTAGCTCGCACTGAGCGAGACCCATAGTTTTGTGCGGTATCAGGAAAATCGCTGAGCAATGACGCACTGTTCAGTCTAATGGGGCGATCTGATGCACGCTAGAAGCCGCACGAGGCAGCACTTAGCTTTACACTTCTATTTGGCTGGTATTGTTGTTGAGTGTCGTTATAAACATCCCCGTCCTCCCCTGGCCCATTTGCCTTCGAGTTCCCGATCTTAGGAAAAAGGGACAGCCAGAGTGAGCAGAGCTGTACTCCCCGTGCACCCCGAGCATACAGAGCTAGCTAAACTAAGCAGCTAGCGCACACGCATACAGCATTGCATCATATTGTGGCTATACAAAGGCAATCTACAGTTGATCTTTCTAAAAAGTCGAACCAGCTAGTCAATTTTGCTGTGGATCATAGTATATCGCTGGGAATATCCGCCGTATGTGCCATAAGTGAAGTATGAAAACCTTTCAGATTTTGGCAGTTGCACCTGTCCGATTCCGTCCACATTAATACAAAAAGCAACACTCTTAAGCCTAAGCTGTAAGTGGCTAACTTCAGTAGGAATCCGCATGCTGACAATGTCATTATTGTTTTCGCTCAATCCTAACAGTATATAGCCATGTTATCAGGCATGAGGCCTCAGGCACCTGGTATTTGCAGCTTCCTCGCCCGTCAACGTCGCTTTGCATGTGCCCGTTTTCCCTGAATTTGTAGAGGCTTTACAATGATAGCCTTTGGGAGTCCATGCCAATTATCCACTCGCGCACTCATGCTTAGCATAGGAAAGAGGGCAAGTGGCTTGCACTGAAAGCGCTTGGCGAAGATGATTGATGCGAATAAGCAAGATTCTCTGTTCCTCACGTTCGATCTTTTAGTGTGAGCACTGCTTGGTTATGCTGCTCCGCACCCCAAAACATACTCTGTCATCAGGGGATTATAGCTCTGCTTTTATAGTCCGTGCCCTCGATAGCCAGCGCGCTATGCTTTCTTGCCTATTACATAGCTTAGCGCCTTTGCTGCCCAGAGTGGTGTTGCTCTGAGTCGAAATTTTGTGGCAGAGCATCAGGTCTACTGAAAAGGGTCTCTGATAATGATGGAAAGCCCAGCTATATGGATTAGTAAAGATCATCCCTACGGGGCTGGATTGCTTATATGGTTCTATTCGCATTTGCCATTGATTAGAACGATACGACGGCACTGCTAATATTTATGGGCGAATAACGGACCAAGTATTGTAGGCGCTTGACTCGTCCACAGGTCCCCAAAACATTCGCAGTACAAGTCACAATATAACACCATTGTGAATCTACCACCTGAAACTAATTGTTGGGAGTTCAACAGCATCTAGATAGCGATAGATTGTATGAGGCGGCAAGTGCCCCTCAGCGACGCAAGTGCAGAGGTGCTGCTGGAAAGTGGCTGGGAACTAGGCCTACGGGTGCCATGTTTGCCGCTTCCTTGCACGAGTATCAATAACTAATGCGTGGATGTTTCGCAGCATATGATGCAACGACACAGCTCTCAGGGTGGCGCATCTGCTAGTGGAAGGACATATGAAAGTGGTAGGAGGCAGAAGCAGAAAGTATCTGCTCGCCTAGGTGCCAGCAAAGGACGGCCAAAAGCTGAGGGAATTACTTGCTGCAAGTTACGGGGCCTTTGGCGGCTGGTATTCTGGGTTCTTACGGAGCAAGACGATGCCTTCTAGGACACGGCCAACTGGCAAATCTGTCACATAAGACACATAGACACATAGACACACACACACACACACACACACACACACACACACACACACACACACACACACACACACACACACACACACACACACACAGACATTTTACAGCCTTAGGCGCCCCCGTCCCAGACTCCAACCTCCGATGTAAAACTGGAGCCGCAGACGCAGTCGAAAAAGCAAAGGCTAGCTAGTCACGTGACTAGGGCTCTGCCATGTAGCAGCAGGGATTGTTCGGCAGGCAAGGGACTGCACGAGACTTTGAAGGGCCTTTCTAGTGGACTTACACTCATCAGTCGCCAACTCGGCGCGTTCACTGAAGTTGAGCAGAACCGGCGACGTGTGCGTCTGGAAACCAGTGATCGTCTTCGGTTGTCTGCCAACCTGCGCTACGACATCAACGGCCTCTCCCACGCGGACAGGGATGGAAAGCATCTTGAGGTCTTCATCACTCTCGAGAACGGGAGCCTTCTCACGTGGGGCCTCGTCTGTCTCCATGGCAGCATCAGCACCTGCTACTTCCGCATCGTTCTGCACTGTAGCTTCTTCTTTAGTCTTGTCCCTAACGTCGCTTTCTTCCTCCACTGTCACCCCCTCAACTCGCTCAGCAACAGTTACCAGCCACCGAGGTTGTACCGCGGGGAACAAGTAATAGAGTATAAAGTGGAATTTTCTGAGACAACAAGCATCAGCAGTGCATCGCAAACCAACCAAGCTAACAAGAACCCCAGGCTCTGCGTGGAAGCCTCCTGGATAGACCGCAGCCCAACAGCACCCTTTGTGATAAGCAAACACGCCCAGCACTTATGCCCGTGAGCACTACGTCAAGAGGTGCTCCTCCGCTTCCTTCAGGATGCTCTTTGACTGTAGTGTGTGACTGTAGACTGCGGTGCACGGTGCAGCCTCATGCGTCGCTCGATGAGAATGTATGCACAACACAGGCTGCGCTCACCCGAGGATAGTATGGCGCATCAGGAGAGCTGAGTACGAAATAATCGCCAACGCCCCCAGAGCAACACGGCAGACGACCTGGCGGTCTGAGTGCAACGTGCCGATGTGCAGCAGGCCCTTCCCCAAGTAGAGCAAGCCTTGTGAAAGGCGAACCTGCGGTGCAGCAGTGCAACAGTACAGCAGTGCAGCAGTGCAGAGTCTCAGGCACCCAGCCAAGTGGTCAAACCGGCAACCCTAGGAGCAGCAGGCTTTGCCTCTGCCTTTCATGGAGTGTGTGTAGGCGTACCACGAACAGCGCACTGGGGTCCTTTCCATAGTAAGAGGCAAGCTGACGGAGGAGCGAAGCGATGCGCGAATGGTTAGTTCCTAGAAAGCCAAGCCACAGAGTATTTACATGAACAAGCGCCATTCAGCATGCGTCAAAAAGCCACACAGGGGGGCAAGCTGTGTTTTTTCAAGCAGCCCAGCAGTTGGCTATCTCCTGCTGCGCCTCGCAAAGGGCGGTATAACCCAGCCTGCAGCAGATACCTACCAGCACCAAGGATTCCCATCGCAAAAATCGCATTGAGAGCGGTATCCGGATCAGCGTCGTGGGAGAGTTTGCTCATGAGGTCAATGAGTTGGGGCTTAGGGTTGCTTGGGTGCTGCAGCGCTACAGCCAGGGGTACGGCGCGTTTCATATGTACATCGGCATACTGAAGAATGTGGTCCTGCAGAGTCAACTCGAATACGCACATATACAAAGATATACGTATGTACATTGCACATACACATGTACGTACGTGCATACAGACACACATATACATGTACGTACATGTACACACACATACCCACCTATACATGTGCACACACACATACATGTACATACACATGTACATGTGCATACACATATTCGTGCACATACACACATACACATACACATGTACATACATGCATACAGACACACATATACATGTACGTACATACACATATACACACACACATACACACATATACATGTACATACTTATACACACATACACACATATACATGTACATACATACCCACATACACATATACACGTACATACACACATACACCTGTACATACTTATACACCCGTACATCCATACATACGTACATACACACATATACACATATACATGTACATACATACCCACATACACATATACACGTACATACACACATACACCCGTACATACTTATACACACGTACATACGTACATACGTACATACACACATATACACATATACACATACACATATACATGTACATACACACATACACCTGTACATACTTATACACACGTACATCCATACATACATACACGTACATACACACATATACACATATACACATACACACATACACACATATGCATGTACATACACACATACACCTGTACATACTTATACACACGTACATACATACTTATACACACATACACACATATACATGTACATACTTATACACACATACACATATACACGTACATACACACATACACCCGTACATACTTATACACACGTACATCCATACATACGTACATACACACATACACATACACACATACACATATACACGTACATACACACATACACCCGTACATACTTATACACACGTACATCCATACATACATACATACATACACACATACACACATATACATGTACATACATACCCACATACACATATACACGTACATACACACATACACCCGTACATACACACATACACACGTACATCCATACATACATACATACATACACACATACACACATATATACACATATATACACATACACACATACACAGCACGCCTCTTGTTATGCAGGACTTTTATTGGGGCAAGCCGACGACACGGCGTTTCGGGAGAGCCAGCGGCGAGCAAGTTGCACGAGAACGCCGACTTTCAGAACTGCAGAGCGCGTGGGTGCGACGTACATAGAGTCTCAGTGCCATCTCGGCCCCTGTCTCCTCCGCAAATGCAATAAGCGCAATATTCAAGACCGCAGCAGCTTGATCAATGTCTTCCACGTGGTCATCGTCGTCATCGAGCGTCATGGTGCTCGCCGTGTTGGTTGCTCCCGAGGAGGAGCCGCTCGATGAGCTGCCGGCAACGCCTCGATTTCTTGTGGACGCAGTGGCACTGCCTGAAGAAGGGCCGTCCTCTACAGCCGCTTCCTCCTCCTGCTGCTCGCTGTTAAGTTCCTTTTGCTTCTGCTTCCAGTAACCCTCAGGTCGAGACTCGGCGCACACGCCAAGCATCCGCTGCACCTTCAAGACGTCTCCGCTGCCCGCGCATGCAAGCCCCTCAATGATGCGAGTCGCAGCCGCAGAGAACGCCGCATGCGGCAGCGCAGCGACCGCACACAGCACCCCCTCCGCTGCATCGCGCGTGCCAAGAAACACGAGCCCCAACCCCACCGATAGAAAATGGCCTAAGGGAGAATCCATTGCTTCTGCGATGCGCACCCGCAGGACAAAAAGGCTTTCTCACCTTTCTGCAAAGAGCGACCTCCTGCACCCAGCTAGCTGCAAAAAGCGACCCCTGGCACTTAGCTAGCTGCAGAGAGCGACCTCCTGCACCCAGCTAGCTGCAAAAAGCGACCTCTTGCACTTAGCTAGCTGCAGAGAGCGACCTCTTGCACCCAGCTAGCTGCAAAAGGCGACCTCCTGCACCCAGCTAGCTGCAAAAAGCGACCCCTGGCACTTAGCTAGCTGCAGAGAGCGACCTCTTGCACTTAGCTAGCTGCAAAGAGCGACCCCTTGCACTTAGCTAGCTGCAGAGAGCGACCCCTTGCATCCAGCTAGCTGCAAAAAGCGACCTCCTGCACCCAGCTAGCTGCAAAGAGCGCCTCGTCTCCATGCCAGCAAGCAGAAAATGCCATTCGGTGCATGCCTGCCTGGCAGCAGCATGCACGTGATGCAACCCCCAGACAAGCGTGGTCCCCTACTCCCGAAGGGGATTTTCACAGCCTCTCCAGCATTATACGAAAGGACGCAAACTGCCCTCGAAAAGGCCGCCAAGTGCCCCCAAGCCTCACTTGCTGCAGAGCAACGATCCATGAGAGCCGTGAGGATCGCCTCGGCTGCATCCGCCGAAGCACTCCCCACGAAACACAGACCCAAGGAGAGCGACGCAAAGGACGAACACTCCAGAGGCAGGGAGCCATCCAGCTGTAGCGCGCATGCGCAGCGCACAAAAAGGCGCCAGCCAACATGGAAAACACGGAAAAATTACAACCAGCCCAGCCTTGGCAAATCCCCGCCTCTTTGCAGCACTGACTGACTCGAAAGCAGTAAAGCTTCCAGACCAGTCCTGCCTCTGCTGCAGCAGCTACAAAAATACATCCCGCCGTCAACTAGCGCGGCCGATGGGTGCGTCTGCCAAAGCCCCCAGTACTGAAAGTTTTAGGGGAGAAACAGGGAGCACTCACGATTACAAGCGTCAAGAGCTCCAGAACGTCCTCTCGGCAGCTCCCCGCATACGCGCACCCTAGGCCGATGGCAGCCGCGGCTTTGAATAGAGGCGTATCCGCTGTCATTTCAGTTGCCTCAAGCTGGTCCTTTAGCAGCGCCAGTGCGGCGTCGCACTCGTGCCGAACATTGCAGCTGGAGACTCCAAATCCTGAAAAACGCATCACCCCGGGATACCACGCGCTACTCGCCGAGTGCAGCCGCAAGTGAAGCTCGCGCAAAACGTCGGCATCTACGGTCCACTCAAATGCAAACCGCAAGCCTCGCCGATTGCAGACAGAGGAGACAGACATTCACTCTTCGAGAACGTAACCCCGCATACAGGCCATTAAGGGGTCCAATTCGCTCGCCAACGTGTACAGCCACGTTTAGTTCCCTAGCTAGATAGTTGGCTCTTTCGATGGACAGATATCAAGCAAAGAAGGGAGCTGCGACCTCGGGAGGCGTGCTGCGTGTTATTTCTCAGGGTTCTGAAGAAGGGCGGGGTGGGCATGTATGACTGTGTGTATTTCTATATGCTTCGCACCAAGAAGTGCGCCTGCTTTGACGTTGGCGTCGTTGCTGTATTGATGCTTGTCGAGATGCTGTAGCGCTTCGTCGACGTTCCATAGGCTAAGGGCACCCAAGGAAGCGGTGGTCGAGAGCAGTCCTCGATCCTTGTTCTTATACAGCCAGCTGTTTCCTGCATAAAAAGCACCACTGAACGGCCATGCCCCACCTTAGACGCTCGCAGTTTCTGAATGCAAGAAGCACGGAAGATAGCAGTCCACGCATGGTGACACACACAAATTCCATCTACGTGGGCGTCTGCTCGAGAGTGCTCCTGCGTTTGTCATAGCACGATTCCGGGGGCAAAAGGAGCAGGCAGACGACCCCTCAGCATCCGTTCAAACGTAGACGCCTCGGCGCTGAACAGGCTTGCTCTCTCTGGAATCGCCACACGTGCGATCCGCAGCAACAAGAGGCCCCTCGGGTGTCTCGGATCCTCCAGTCGAGCGCTTTGATTGTGCGGCCCCGTCGCATGCATGGAAGGGGCGAAAATCAGAGCAAACGGTCTGCATCTGTGCGTGTCGTACTTGTACACATACATATACATATATAGGTATATACGTAGATACATGCACATGTGTGTGGAAGGCCGGCTTACCATCCGCCGTCATCAATTTGTCCGTCCCAAAGCCGCAGTTGACGAAGGCGTTCACAAAGGAAGAAGCGAGATTCTGCTGAGCGCTTTCAAGGCCAGCAAGGCGTGCACGACGACCATGGGGATCCTCTAGATGCCTCTTGAAAACATCTTCGGGCTCTTTTGGTTCGAGCACGTCGAGTTCTTTGGCTAGGATTCGGAAGAAGGGAGAAGTTTTGCTGCCACTCGCCAGACGTTGCAGCTTTTCGTCCTCGAACTCTACATCGACGCGCTGCCGGCACAACAGCAACGCCAGCTGCTGTCGCATCAGCGGATCCTTGCAATCCGCAAGGACCTTGTCAACAAGCCCACGATCTCCCAGCCGCAGCGCCACACGCATGGCGTCGAAATGCTGCTGCTGCTGCATCAGGGCGTCGAAGGCGACCATCTGCACCTTCAGAGACTCCTCGGCACTAGCCGCGTAGTTCGACAGACTCAGGAGATAGGCAACAACGCGCTGATAATTGTTTGCGTCTAGGAGGGACAAGAGAGACTGCGGCCTTTCCACTTCCGTCAACAAATCAATCGCGTCAACCTCAGCATTGTGCTGCATGTAGTAAGGCACGATCTCCTCCACCAGCTGCAGCAGCTGCTCTGTCGTCGGAAGCGTCACCTCTATAGAGGCAAGGCCTGCGGTAGGCTTCGGAGTTTCCAGTGCCTTTGCATCTCTGTTGGACGTCTGGGGTGCAACTGCGTCGCGATCCTCCTCAACGGCAGGCGCTTCTTTGCCCCTAGCGCCATCAGCAGCCACTTCCTCTTGCTGCTGGGCAGCTGGCGAGGCATCCTGCTGCTGCAGCTCCGCGAAGGCGCTGGCGATCTGCCCCGAGAGGTTCCGGAGAAACTCATACCCCCAAGATGTCACGTCCTTGCACTCTGCCTGCACAGTACAAACACCCAGGCAGCCATCCCTAGCAACACGCCTCGGATCGCTTTCCCGCCGCGCAGCCTTCGAAGGCGAAGCCGCAGAAAAACGACATGCGGAACGTTTGATGATGCATGCTGCACTTAAGGCCTCCCTCGCTCGCTAGCGTGGGTGGCCAGCAGAAGGAAAGCAGCATCTGACGTAGAGATGCATGCGCATGCGCATGCATCTCTACGTCAGATGCTGCCAGCGCTGTAGCCTTATCAGTTTTCCATCTCATCACGAACCTCCAGACAAAAGTGCAGAGACAAGCGCCGGGCATCCCCGCACGTTGTGCAAATCACCGAGAGCACCATTGCAAAGTCTCGCTGCAGGAAGCACAACGAAGTCTCTCAGAGCATAATCATTCAGTCCCTCGCGGGGACATACACAATGGTTCAGATCGTTCTACAAACCACAAATCGCGAGCAGGCAGCGATTTCGAGCCGCCGTATGCATACGGCGGCTCGAAATGCAGCTTTGTGCTGCAAGCTAAGTAGGACTGCAGATTTTTCCCAGGAAAGCGCAGCTTTCTTAGTCTGCCTCTCGGCCCCGATGCGAAGGTAGCGGAGCGTAGGCAACGCCAAGCTACGCTCTGCCTGACTTCAGGCAGCACCTTAAGATCTGTTCCTGCTGGAAGCTCCTTGTAGCGATCGACGAGTCCATCTACATGGGGCCTTAAGAACTTGAGCGGCTTGGGAACGCTGGTCATAGAGGAAGTGGCAGCTTTCAGCTCCCTGGAAAGCGTCTCCAACGCGAGAGCGACGATCCCTGAACGTTCCACACAGGTGGTGCAGAAGGCAGTCTCCGATACACCTGACTGGAGCAAGAGGCCTCAAGCCTTCCCCCTCGTATACCAAGGAATACAGAAGCGCGCCAACGCACCAAGATCGCTGTCGCAAGTTCTCTCAACCAAAAGATCGATGTTGTCTCGAATCTTCTTGTCATCTTCCGTCTGCTCACAATTCGCAACAGCACCAGGACGTGTGAACAGCGCAAATACCAAGAGCACCATAAGTGACGACCCCGAAGCATGGTCTTATTCATTCAGCCGACATCAATGAGCAAACAAGTGCTTATCAAAAGCTGGTCGTCACCAGGAAAGCAAAGTAATGGCCAAAGCGTCAACGCAGAGACACTGGAACTACACACTGCGGGTGAGACAGAACGGGAGAAGAAAGGGCATCCGACGCACCATCTCATCGCCACTCTTGCTTTTCTTTATGTTTTTCTTTGGATCCTTCGACGGGACCGCCACCTTGACGGCCTGAGGCGTGAGATAGCGAAGTTGCAGTGGCTAGAATCTTCAGAGAAAGGAGAAACTCAGGAACACATATCGAACCAAATCCCAGAGAAGAAGCGCGCTCGACGAAGCGTCACAAGGAGAAACTCACCTCTCTGTCATAGCTTTCACCAGCCATTTTCAGAACGTCAGGCCGCTCACGCCGTAAGAATCAAATCGGCTCCTTGCCGCACGTTCAATGACGCAACACAGGAGGGGCCTCGAAGATCTGAGGAGCACCGGGGGGAGGCGGACACACCACACGATAACTGCAAAGACTTGCGGCGACTGTCGCCTACGCAGCCGGTTTCAAGATTTGGAGAGATATTTGCATGGGTGGGAGGGTGCTGACGCGTGCTGCCGATGGACGCTCGAAGCGCAGCACCTGCGCTGTGTTGCATGCGTTGATAGGGGACCACAGACAGCAAGTCCGTCCTTCCCCCCTCCTACTGATAGCCCAAGCCTTACAGGGAGCCACTTTTACGCCTTTCCTTCTCCACTACACGGGCTGTTCTCGAGGTCTCGGCTGGAGTGCCGTCTGAAGTGCATGCGGCAGCCAGCGAGAAGGGCAGAGCTTGTCGGTGATCCGCAGATGTAGCGTGAGTGCTGCAGCTGTCGTGGCCGTTGCTCCCCCAGGCAGTGAAAGGAGGGAGCAGAGCACTCGCAGGCGGGAACTTGGGAAGCTGTAAAACAGGGGATGTGGCTGGGCTGCGTTGCCTGAGCCTCAGTTACTGCCGTAACTCTGGGTAGCCCAATACCTGGAAAACTCGCAGCATCAATAATTTCTGAATGACTAAATTCCGCTATCGTCCAGCGTGCTACGCCGACGTCGCCTGGCCAGCCAGACCAACACACAGCCCTCGACCAGTGCTGCCGACTCCCTCCAGCCCCACATGGGAACGCTATGATGAACGTCCTTCTGTATTAGCCAAACATCGCCTTGAGCGCCGGTAACAAACAACAGTTGTTCGTGTTTTTGTGAACTTGAGACGATGGGCGTCCTACACACGCCTCCGAAGCTTTGGCATTCACTCTAAACACTTGAGTGGGCCTTCGTAGACATTCGTCGCTCAAACACAAAAATAGAAGGGTTCGCCTAGTCCCGCAGACTCTTATGAACACCCGTTTTACAATTTCTGTACTTAACGGAAGACTGCCGTGAGAGTTCTTTCTCAACTTTGCGATCTCTTAGTTCGAGCCAACTCCGCTGCACAACACAGCTACACCTTAGGCACTGTCGTCCCTCTTGCACACTGAACCTAACTGACCAGGCACACTGTGACTTTTACACTGTACACTTTGCTTTTTGTGCTGCGTCCGCAATTATTGAGCTACAGAGCTCTAAATATGCAAGGGCGTAGCTGCTTGAATCTGTAATTATGGGTGGCTATGTTACACGCAAGCATATATCACTTGACTAGTTGGCGCCTAGTGGGATCAAAATGAGCATGCAGAATGGGGTCGAGACGACCTCATACTACTGTGGAAGTAGGTTAGCTCTTACACGAGGCTGCAGGATGCGTCCTATTTCGTTCATTTGCCTCATGAGGCTCTGTACAAACGGCCAGATCGCAGAGCGCATGTATCGGGAACACGCCACAGTGTGTCTACACGAATAAGGCACTTCGCATTGAACTTGAGGCGATTCCTGATAGAAAATCATTAAGCACTTTCCCAAACGAGCATCCTTCAATGTGAAAACCTGAATCTATGGTCTCCGCATGTAGAAGCTTACCTCTGCCTCAAAACAAGCGTGGCAGAATTTTAATGATAATTCCAGCGATCCACTTGACATCCAGGGTCAAATGACGCTAATAATCCTTCACCATTAATGTGAGCCTGTATCAGCGCATAATTGACCTGTGGTGGGTCCCCAGTTGTAGCTCCTCTCTCGCCCCCTTCGCTGAGCCATAGCCTATGTGAAGGCTTCCCGTTTCCCTGATGCGTTCTATCTGCTCGCCAAACAGCCTGCCTTCGCCAGACCAAGTCCGCTAATTTGAGCGCTATGGATTTTCATGTACTCGGAGTTCCATAATATATGGATATACCGCGCACAATACCGGCAGATACGTTGTCGGGGGGCTGTCTGGAACTGCTTAGGATCAGGGGCTCCCTCTTGCTAGCTTTTCTAGCTGACTTTAGTGCAGGCTAGGGCCGGTTGACACAGCCTTCACGTGCATAGGTTATACTTCCCCATTGCGCTCCTTCTTGGGGGCACACACAAAGATTGCGCTGTTTCTTTTTTAATATCTTATGCAGTCCATCATTTTGCGGAAGGCCCACCGGCCGCTTGTTTAATAGCTGATCCGCTGTACGTCCTGAAATCGCCTGCAGTGACACTTTGAGTGGACTTGTGATAATCCAATGATGGCGCAGCATTTTGTCTAGGCTGTGGCTATTCAGGACCACAACTCAAGATATCTCGACATGACAATTTGTTGGTACAGCCCCCTCAACTAGCTTTCCCAATTCCTCCGAAGCATGCTGTTAGACAGATCTCGTCAGAATTCGTTCAGTCGGGGCTTGTAGGAAGGCTTGCGCCGTATCAATCTTTGCGAGTAAGCGTTTTTATCTGCATAAAATAGTGACCACTTAAATAATTCTCCTTTTTGTAGACATGGCTCACTAAGCTCTCGTTTTTCTTCCTATGAGTAATGAAGGATCGGGTACATATTCCAGCGGCTGATGGAATCTTTGAGTGATTGCGAATTTTGGCAACCGGTGGACGAGGGCACTACACCTTACACATTTGGCTGGCCGTTTGCTAGTCGTCCAGCCCACCATACTGCGCCAACCGTTGGCGTGTCGCATGGTATGTTCCGCGGCATCAAATGCCCCCACAGTATGAAGAGGACATTAAGCGGCACGTGGATGATTTTCCTCGGAAATGAAGAAGCACAGGAGTAGACCAGTGATTTGGGGGCATTACCGGGTGTTGTTGCCTAGAAGGGATGGGAAATAGTACATATGCATTAGCTCCCACTGAACAAGAGCACTGTGAAGCAAACGCTTCCAATTCCTCACACTGGCGAATTTCGACAAATCACACACGTGCATAGTCTATTCGACAAATGACGTCCAAGCAACTGCTTTATAAATCCTTATTCGCCGTGAGGGCAGGCACAAAACGGCAGGCCACAGTTGTACTCGCAAGCTCGAGCACGCATCCATGCCATTTTGGACTTGCTAATACTACAGCTGATTTTCATTGTCACGCTTGACGGTAATTCTATGAATTTCTAAAGAGGGGATGGATGGCTGTCTACAAAGACGGCGTCGTCTCCTCCAACCAAAGCGTTCGAGAGCAAGTTTACAGCACCTACGGGGTGAGCCTCAGCTGTTGAGGGAGAAGCAGTGTCATGTGAAGGCATTCATGTGCTTCGCGTTCATATACACAATTGTTGTTGTGGGTTCTCAAGCTTTGGCTGTATGGACTAGGCCAGATTCGGCTCTGCAAAGACGGCGGGAGGTCCTCAGGACGTGCACAGTACTACTGAATTTTGATTCCCGACTTTGCTTGAACCGAGGCTAATTGACCGGTCTACTTAAGAAGCCGCAGGTAAGAGCCTAAATATCGGAGGCTGATAATGCAGCAAGGACGCTATTCGGCCACCTTACAGCCCCACCAGTACTTACGTTGCTGGATTTTGAGCGTTACCTCCCTAACAGTCACTACTTTGATGTAGCGGGGGGTAAGCTTCTCTCCTAGCACGGTACGGGTCTTCCAAAGCACTAAACTACTGCTTTTGTTTCCATCTTCTCACCGTAATCGAGCAGAGCTGTTCAGTTTGAGAAAAGGAGGTCCATGTGGCGTTATAGGGTGTGAAGTAAGTGCTCAAAGCCGTATCATCCTACTGTCCTAAAACCAACAATCAGTCATTTTTAAACCTTAGAGAGAGCTTTGAGGATATCTTTGAACTCTAGGGTTGTTCACTAGCTTGGTCGCCCCTTGTAGTACAACTTTGCAGTGAACCCTTTTCAGGGATCACCAACATGGGGACCGATCAGCTCTTGCGATACGCCAGTAATTCATTATTGCGTAGCGTCACCGTTCTTGACTGTGATGGTCCACAGACACCCATGTATCAGGTACAACGGCCAAATTTCTGAATGTCCAATAGGTGGAGCAATGTCAAGTGAAGGATGGCCTATTGCGGAGTAAAACAAGGCCGAGTTCCCGTCAATTGTACATTTCGACTTCCTCTTCTTTTTCCGGTCTATACAAAGCACGTGATCCTGTTAATTTGAGTCATGGTAGGTCTGAAACCCGTGTGAAAGCGCTCTTACCGTTTCTGGTGCCGTGGAATGCGTCCGGTGGCACAGATCCTCAGCAGCTGACGCCATGCAATTCTCCCAACCCCGGCATCTTGAAAGGCATTTTCCTTTTGAAAGGAATTGAAACTTTGCGCCTATGGACCGTTTCGCCCGAATGCTGGGGGTTAAGCGTCAGGATAGCATCTACGTTACTGTCGACAGGCTTAGCAAATATGCCTACGTCACTCTTTGCTCGAGCTCTGTCATGGCTCAGGAAGTCGCACACTTAATTTCAACTCGTGTCGACAACCTTAACGGCCCCTCCCTCAGAATTATTATTGTGATTCAGGATAGAACGACTGTCAGCGCGTTCGGGCCTGCCTGTGTGATCCGCCAGCACATTAACATACGATTACCACCAAGAAGCACCTTGAAGAACTTGGGCAGAGAGAGCTCATCGGCCATACCCTTCTGCATGATTCGCTACTCTGTGCTAAAAGCCACCAGTTAGCCTGCTCGAGTTTAGTCCTTATCCTTCGTGTGCCCATGATACGCTAGTATATTTGTCTACCTGTTGCTATCCCATATCCCCGACCTATACTGAGAAACAACCTTCGATCCGGGCTTGAACTAGTATGGGGCCCGCAACCACCCTTCGCACCAAGGAAATTGAGAAAACAGTGGGTCGGTCCACCCAACTGTACGCGGAAGACCGAAGAAGAATCAAGAACGGAATTAGGATAAGCGGTGGTCGGTTGTGTGTTTCGAGGCTGGAAGTGTGGTCATGGTGAGTGTGCAGGCTTTACAAGGTGTATCAGGACATCACGCGAAAGAGATTGCGGCTATGCGGCTAGAACTGTGTGCCATTTCCTTATAAGCTATTGCTTTTTTCGTACTCCATGGTTTCCATAATAGTTGGGCAGCCCTCAATCTTGACTTCCTCGAGAAGCTGCACAACCCTCTGACTACCGATGGTCTCTGCAGCGCAGGCAAGTGACCTGTTTGGCGGTGGAGGTGTCACAGGGAGCCATCAAACTGCTGTATTCCAGGACGAATAAACTCGGAAGACGCACGCAATGGCAGTTTCTAGTGAACAGGGCTGGGAAAAGTCAACCTTAGTGGTTGACGGGGGAGGGGTAGGGGCTTCATTGCTTGCGGGACAATTTGTGGCTCTGATAAGTGCTATTCGACAAAGGCTGTATTCCCAGTTTTCTCATTCTACCCGGTAGTTGTCTTTGTCAGCGCATGCTCTGCCTAATAGCCACCTTCCTGTGTGGGTACTGCTTGCAAAGTTGCCGGTTATCACTGTGTGTTCTCTACATACTCAGATAAATGCGCAGGTACTCTCAGGTATGTTCTCTCTGCGTTTCCTCTTAAGCCTTTCTGGGGTTTTGGAATAGAATACACTGCATGAATCCGGACCTCTTTGCATGCGGTGGCTGCTCTCCGAGGCTCGAAGGCACTGTTTGAGTAGTTTGTACTTTGCTTCGTTCGATTTTATTTCACATGTCCTCTGTTTTTTCGTAGCGGGAAGCTCACAACTTTCGGCGCTCCTACGAGCAAGAGCCATCGGGTATTCCCGGACCTGTTGGTCTGGTCATGCATTCTTCGTTGGCTTTGCGAGTGTCTTTCTTCCTGACTATTCCACTTTGGTGGTTGATGCACACAGGTAGCCTCATTTGCACTGTTTTTGCGTCTCTGAAATTCTGAGAAGTAGCTACACGGCAAGAGCTCTGGCGCTTTTCGGATGCGAACCACCTCAATATACAGCGACGGAACTTGAGGGCATGTGTTTACAACGGAGAGGGCCACAAAGCGAACAAGGACAAGCTACACTAAATAAAGCACGTTGTACTACACCATTTATTTTCCACTAATAATTCGTGAGGAATTAACTAGCCTCTCTCTTCGCATTCATTATTAATCGCAGTGCTGATAGTTGGATACAAAAAGGCGCAATGTTTACGTGCATGTGGTCTAGAGGGCTATGTGCCACTAGGTGCGATTTATCGAAGTGCTGACGGGGTGCAGCGTTGCGCAACGTAGCCGTCCTTCTTCCCGGAAGTCGTGAATCTGATGGGTTCAGGCAGGGGAGGGAGGGAGATATCTTGGAAACCACTCAATAACATTCTATTCGGCTCGCACTGAGTCTGGTATTGATGTCTCCTTGCCGAGTGCTTCGATACATCGTTCCACCCTTTCACCAAGCGTGGGAGTAATGGGTTCACATTGGCTGATGACCTAGGTGTTCTCAAATACAATCAAACTATCAATGAATTGGTTGAAGCCAAGCACATGTTTGGGAAGAGATGGCATCCAACTAAATCAAGGTTTTTGTAAGCTCTCGGTGTAGAGCGTCCGGCTGTCGTTCAATGCAGGGAATTAGTCGCATCCAGACGTTTTGTAGCCGGACCAGCAGGTATTTTAATGCATTCAGCAGCAGTACTAGATGTTCGTTGCATAAGCGTATATCAGTGTTGTAGTGCGGGCAGCGAAGTATGGTGCAGGAGGAACGCTCCGCGAATCTTTTGCAAATTAGGGAACAGCTTCTCATGCTTCCCCTAATTATTTGAAGGGGCATCAACGATTAAAAACCTGAGGTGCCTTTCTTGCCAATACGCTTTAGACACACCATTCTGCAGTCGTGGTGCTGTAAGGTGGCAGCGACCTTATTTTGGGTGGAAGAGTCACTAGGCAGCGGCCAAGCATGTGTCCACTCCATCGCTCCTGTCCAAGAGACTTGTATGCCTGTTCCCGAAAAAATGTGAAAAGGGGATGACAACTTGTACCCAAGCAAAATATCGAAGCAGCAACGCTAAAAGACAGCCCTATACAGTGGTGGCTGCTGCCGCATGCACCGGGGTCCTGTGAGAGTAAACTGCGACTCCGCGGGGAAGCGGCCGTTGTCTATCGGGGCCTCGTGGATGTTGTACTTCCAGTAGGAGAGTTCTTGGCTTGAAGACGAGCTTGCTGAATGTGTTTTATAGCCGTCTGCTGCTTCCTCCCGACTCAGCCCTCTACCCCACACACGCGCATCAACTGTTCTGGCGCGTGAGCAGCAGCACCAAGGAGCGGCCACCATTGAGATCTCTCCCTCTCATTTTCGATATACAGGGTATTTGCTGCTTTTTCTCTCGGCGCTCTTCACGGTCTGCGCCCGCGAGGATCCCCTGTCCGCCGAGCCTGTGGTTGCTTTCGTCGAGAAAACAGCCAGCGCATCTACGACAGGAGGAAGCAGCAGCCGTGGCCAGGTGTACATACACCTGGCTGTCAAATACTGACGAGCGAAGATGGGACCTACTCAGGAGAATTTGGCGCTTGTGCGCCGCATGGCACCCTTCTGGGAGCCGCATATGGCAGTTCCTGTCATTCAGTGGCTGCGCTCGCAACAAGTGAGCCTTCCTGATAGGACCTCCCTGTGCTGTGCAGGAGGCACCCTGTCGCGACACCTGCGGATCGGAAAACCCCCTAAATGCTTCACCACTTCGTCCATGACGGGCACTGCCTATACAGCAGCCGACAGCGTGCCAGAAGGTCTTCAAGGCACAGGGGCCTCTGCTGTATTCTTAGCTGGCAGCAGCATGTACTCAGCGCTGCAACACGATGATGACGGGAATGGGGGGGTGTACCTGCACGGCTCTGGCGTACCCGAGTCTTCAGGTGGCGCGATTGCCCGTCCGTCAGAATCCTTTGGTAGGCAGCCTGTTCATTGCTGTGTGCTGCTGCTGCTGCACTTGTGCGACTGCAGCTGCTAGAGGAGAAGAGCTGCGATGATCTGCTGGAGTCTATTCTTCCCAAGACACCCGAGGGCATTGCCCAGCGGTTGCGGGAGCTGGTGGAGGAGCAAGGCGGAAAGTCTGAAGAGCCGGAGGCACAGATTCAGCAGTGGGAGCAGCAGGCTGCAGCTCTAGAGGAAGCGCTCCAGGCTTTCAAGGGCGAGCAACAAAGGAGGATTGGAAACCAGCTCGAAAGGAAACGACTGAGGGATATTCTGCAGTGGCACTACCAGGTCCGATACCATGCCTGCGCCCCCCCCTTTCCGCCTATTACTGCTTTCTAGGGCATGCAGAGGCAGCCTAATCTTCGGTTTCTTACTGCAGATGCTGTAGCTACAGTGCGTGTGTGTTTCTTGCCCTCGATTTTTGCGCTGTCACCTGCCTTCCGCAGAATCGCGAAGAGGGCAGTATGGCTCCGAACTTGGCGGAGATTCCTCGGGTAGAGATGGTGCCGGTGCGTCTGGCCCGCGTGGCTTTTTCTTTGGGAGACTACAAGAAGGCGCTGCATCATTTGGATTTCTACCTGAATACGCTTTCAGAGCTCACGAGCGACAGTGAGGCCGTCACTCCCCGCTTTCTGCTTCTGCGAGCGGCTGCTTCCTTCCTGCTAGGCAGCTCGCACCTTCCCTGTGTCGAAACGGCGTGTTGCGAAAAAAGGCGGCTTGCGCCAAAAAGCGCCTCTGCAGCCGGAAATTCCGCTGTGCTTTTCGACGCACTGAATGAAAGCCTAGCTGCATGCGTGGCGTGTAGCGTGACTGCGGGCTAATGCCTAGCCGCCGTCAACAAAATGAGGCACGGGCTTCTTCCCCCCTTCCCCCGCTCCTAGGAGAACTCTCGTGAAAAAAGGCGCTTGCTTCTGCGGTTCTGCGTGCTTGCGTCTTTCGCAGGTGGAGACATGCAAACCCCCGTGTCATGCGTGTGGGGTATTTGCTGCTGCATTTTGTTGCTGACAGTGTCGGACCCTGCAGGCGACATCTCGAAGGGGCAGCCAACGACGGCGGAAAGCGAGGAAGCGCTTTTGCAGCAGCTGCAGGAGGGGGAGGACGGCAAGGAGAAGGCCCTTGGAGCCATCGAGGCTCATGGAGTGCGTTCGACAGCTCCGTTGTATTTTGTGAAGCGCTTTATTGAATTGCAGCGGGTGCCCACCCCCTGCTGCGATTCAATCCAGTCGCGTAGGGGGAGCCACAGCACAGAGACTGCTGATTTACTGTGAATGGTTGCGCTTCCCTTGCTGCGCTCCGCAGGCAGCTCGGTGTATTCTGCGTCTGGCGGATATTCTGGATCACTCACAGGCTGCAGCCTCGAAGGCAGCCGCAGGCATTGGACCTGCGACGCCTATGAGCAAGATCTTCTCGCGCGAGCAACAACTTCAGCAGAGGGCGTGGCTGCTTCACTGGGCTATGTGGCTCCTTTTGCGGTACTATCTGCTCCTCACATACGCCAAGGGACAGTCTTGCAGAAATCAAGCCTGGTCGGCATTGCTGGATTGGGTTGTGCAGGAACGGTGAGGTGCTGCTGTTGCTGTTGCTATTGCTATTGCCGTTGCTGTTGTTGCCTCTCGGCTTCACATATAGCGTCAGCAGGGTGCTCTGGATACACGCCACTCTGCGCGAGGAGACGCATGCTAGGCACGCTGCAAGCTCTCTCTCTGTCTGTCTGTCTCTCTCTGTGTTTGTCTCTCTATTTCTCTCTCCCTCTCTTTGTCTCTCTATTTCTCTCTCTCTGTCTTTGTCTCTCTATTTCTCTCTCCCTCTCTTTGTCTCTCTATCTCTCTCTGTCTTTGTCTCTCTATTTCTCTCTCCCTCTCTTTGTCTCTCTATCTCTCTCTCTGTCTTTGTCTCTCTATTTCTCTCTCCCTCTCTTTGTCTCTCTATCTCTCTCTCTGTCTTTGTCTCTCTATTTCTCTCTCCCTCTCTTTGTCTCTCTATTTCTCTCTCCCTCTCTTTGTCTCTCTATCTCTCTCTCCCTCTCTTTGTCTCTCTATTTCTCTCTTCCTCTCTTTGTCTCTCTATCTCTCTCTCGGTCTTTGTCTCTCTATTTCTCTCTCCGTCTCTTTGTCTCTCTATCTCTCTCTCTGTCTTTGTCTCTCTATCTCTCTCTCTGTCTTTGTCTCTCTATTTCTCTCTCTCTCTTCTGTGCGTGGAAGGGGCAGCACTTTTGTCAACGCCGCATAGACTGCCAGCTGGCTGTCGAAGAGGCGAAGTGCTTGGGGAACAGCGGCGGCTTTTCTCTCCAGGGCAGGCTGCGCAGGTGTGAGGGTTTGACTCTCGCCTTTTTCTTCTTCTTGAGACTTGCGATTGCAGCAATCTAACGTGCGTGCACCTGCTGTGTCCTCACTTGCTGCGCTACTACGCTGTCTACGCGACTATGAATCGCAAGAGAAAGGATCACTTCCAAGCCATCGTCGGGGTAAGCGCGTCTGTGCGATGCGAACTGCGGCGACACACGAGGTCTGCCTCCAAAAGCCGAAGAGTCGCGTGTTAAGCGTCCTCGGTACAACTCGCGACTTTCCGGGCGAGGCACAGAAGAAGACGCAGGCAGATCACAGGAGGCAGCGTTTTAGAGCAGGAAATTGCGAGAACAGAGGGCGCTTGCGCGGGTTGTGTTGCCGTTTTTGCTGCTGACTATTCTCGCGCCTGTGCACGCGGACGAAATCGTCCTAAGGCCTGTGTGTGTGTGGAGAAGGGGGGGTATTAGGCACTTGAATTCGACTTTTTTGCGCAGTCGCAGGCTTACAAGCTTCTGCGGCAACAGGAGTGCGTATGCGTGATCTTAGGCCATTGGACATACGAAAAACAAGTACACCGACGCATTTACATCTCTTCTGGAGGCGCTCTTCTTGGAGTTCAACTTTGACGAGGCTCAGAAGCACATCACCAGCATTTCGGAGGTTCGTGCCGCGCGATGCCTTCTTCCGAGGATTTATTGGGGTGCCAAGGGGTGGTCTTGCTCGATTGAGTTGCTAGGGCACGTCTCTGCGCGTGCATGGAGGGTGTCTGGCTTGCATTTCCAGGATTTAGATGTGCGGAATTTCTCGTGCATGGAGGGTGTCTGGCTTGCATTTCTAGGATTTAGATGTGCAGAATTTCTCGTGCATGGAGGGTGTCTGCCTGGCATTTCTAGGCTTTAGATGTGCGGAATTTCTCGTGCATGGAGGATGTCTGCCTGGCATTTCTAGGCTTAGAATTTCTCGTGCATGGAGGGTGTCTGGCTTGCATTTCTAGGCTTTAGATGTGCGGAATTTCTCGTGCATGGAGGGTGTCTGCCTGGCATTTCTAGGCTTTAGATGGGCAGAATTTCTCGTGCATGGAGGGTGTCTGGCTTGCATTTCTAGGCTTTAAATGGGCAGAATTTCTCGTGCATGGAGGATGTCTGCATGGCCTTTCTAGGATTTAGATGGGCAGAATTTCTCGTGCATGGAGGATGTCTGCCTGGCATTTCTAGGCTTTAGATGGGCAGAATTTCTCGTGCATGGAGGGTGTCGGCCTTGCCTTTCCAGGCTTTAGATGGGCAGAATTTCTCGTGCATGGAGGGTGTCTGGCTTGCATTTCTAGGCTTTAGATGTGCGGAATTTCACGCGCATGCAAGAATATTCGTGTCCCTTGCTGCGCACAGCTGTGCGAGACGGACTTCTTCCTGGAACCACTGAGGGGGGCAGTCAACGAGCACGCAAGGCTTCTCATCTTCGAGACATACTGCCGCATCCACAAGCGGATCAACGTAGAGTGCGTCCGTTGAGTTGCCTGCCATGCCTGTGCGCCGGAGTCTCTTGGCGTTCCTGGGGGTTCTCAGGATCTGTTTTTTTGCGGAGGCATAAACGCCTTTGCAAAGAAACAAGCTCTGTCCACATTGTGACGGCGCCAGGGTGTCTCGCTGCCAAGTTTGTAAGGTGATGATTTTGGAGGCATGAAGACCCCCCATCTCTGTTGCGCTTTTTTGACCTGTTGTCGCGCTGCAGGATGATCGCCAAGAAAGTCAACATGGTCCCCGAAGCCGCGGAGCGGTGGATTGTCAACCTCATCTTGCATGCTCGACTGGGTGGGGCCTTAGTGGGGTGACTTGTGTCCTCGCTGTTGCTGCCGTTGCTACAGAGATGAGCTGCTGCGCCCCCTGCGTGATGTTTTCGCGGTGTTGTGGCGCACGCTGCGTGCGTGGTGTCTGCAGAGGCACGCATTGACAGCGAGAAAAATCGTGTGCAGATGGCGGGAAGCCCCCCTAGTCTGTACCAACTAGTGACGGACAAGACTCGGAACCTTTGCATGCGCACGAGTCTTCTCATTCAAAACTTGGGACGACCTGGATACAGTCGAGACGACGAGCCGAACGCTTCTCGCAGTGCGTCGCGCTCCCCGGGTGCTGCCCCCAGAAAACCTCTGCGATCCGTGTCGCTCTGCAGAGTCACCCGCCTGTGTCTGTCCCTTCGCATTCGGCAAGGGTAGCGCTTAGCGCATGCGCGTGAGGAGAGGCCCCGGCTGTATCGGCGCCCGTTTGTAGACGCGCGGAGCTCTCGCAAGCCTTGCTTGTGTCTTGTGCGCTTCGCTGCTCACGCAGGCGGTAGGGGGCGTGGTCGTGGACGAGGGTGGATTCGTGGAGTCGGGGAAGGAGGTCGTGAGGGCTTTTACAGAGGGCCTGCTGGACAGAACGTCGTCACTGGAGGTTTCAACTTCAGGGGAGGTCGAGGAAGCTCCAAGGGAGGACCCCAACGTGGCCTTGAGACGCAGAAGATTTCCCCGCTTACAGCTTCAGCTTTCATGGTCGGTCTCGCTGTAGCCACTCAACGCATGCGCCCTCTTTAAAGGGAAGCTGGAGGGCAGGAATGAGGCCGGTCGTTGCAGCGCAGCGCGCGGGGAGGGGGGCCCCCGGCAAAAGAACATTAACGCAGCTCGAGGAGGCTGCGCAGCCACGTGGTGCAAGCGAGCGAGACAGACAGACAGACAGACAGGCAGGCAGGCACACACTCTCCTTTGTCGTCTGTTTCCGTGTGTGCATGTTCCTGTTGCTCTCAGGACTGAGCGTACGCGCTCTCTTGGGTCGCAGGTTATTTGCACTTGGATTTCTCGGCAGATTCCTTAGGCCAAACAGCAGAGAGCTCAGGCTCCGGGAGTCCGCTGCGGCGCGTCTGGTGGGAGCTGCGTGCAGTGTCGCGTCTTTGAAAAATTTCACAAATGAAAAGGGCGGAGGAGGGGGGGTGTTGCGGGGGGAGCAACTGGCTGCGAAAGGAGAGCAGCAGCTCGTGGCGCTTGTCTATGCCTGAGTTAGGGCAATGGTATGCCGTGGGAGTCTCAGGCAGCTGACAGAGACTCAGGGGCCTCTCGGAGGTGAAGAGGCGTTTCCCATAGTTTTCGTTGAAGGAACAAGGTTGAGCGTACAGGCAGTTCCTTGTGGAGAGAGCAACAAAGAGCAAGCAGAGAATCATAGCTGTGCTTCCCCAAGGTGTACGTTAGAATACAACCCTGCTCGGAAGGACCAAGGCAGTCAGGCAACCCTAGTCGCGTGGCACGACCTACACTTCACCGCAGTCTACAGAGCTAATTCAAATAGGCTATACTGGGGTCCGCGAAGCCTCAATGTGGAGGGCGTCGAGGCGGAGGTGCCCCCTTTTCGGCGATTGCTAATGGAATGCTAGATAGATTGCGTTCGAGTCGGGAGTTGCATGTGGCTTGGGGGGGGAATAGCTCGGTGGGCCGCCTTTGTTACGCTCTCGAGTCCACGTGGAGACGTCAGAGCCGCGCGGCCTTATATCAGAGGCGCCGCCCCTTGCTCTTGTGCTACTAAAGCTACATACTGCAGTTGGGTGTATCGACAGCTGCGGGGTTGGTTGCGTGTACAGCGGATTTTGGTGCAGCTACTCCTGTTCCTGCTACCTGCTCGCCCACTGGCAGGGGGTGCCGGGGATTTATTGCAAAGCGGCATCACAGCCGAGGCGCCGCACTGCGCGCGGTACAGAATGAAATGAAAAAACTCGAAACTAGCGGTCACGGGGAGAGCGAGTGCAGCCGCAATGAGCAAGGAACCCTTCTAGCGGGAGATTGCGAGGCTCCGAGGTCCCTTTGCAAGGACGAGCGTGCAGCAACAAATCCCGTGGTCACTTATCACGAGAATGAAGTTGCTGGGGGATGCGAAGATGCACCGCGGTGCCCTCAGTGCCACACGTAAGCGCCTGTTTCGGTTTCATCTGGAGCGTAGAGAACGTCGGAGCTGCAGTGTGTGAGCACCTTGCTCTTCGCGCGCTGGACGTCTCCCCTATCGACTGCAGCAGCTACAGCCGCTACAGCAGCAGCAACGCCTTCGGGCGTTGGCTCAGCCTCTGATATTGGCGGGGGTGCAGCAGTGCTGGCAGCAGCAGCAGCTGCTGCCTCTGCTGCTCCCTTCACCGGCTTGAAGGGCCACTTGAGCAAGCCATACGAGTCTCTCATCATCTCCAATTGCTGTGGTTCGTAGGGGAACTGTGGAACCTGCTGTAAGAGTACAGAGGGGAAATGCGGGGAGGGGACACAGTCCTTAGTAGCGTCACACGGCCCTCCTCGCCCCTTTGGATCAATACGTTGCATCAACCACCGCAAAGCCTTGTCTTTTCGCAGCAAAGCCTGTGCGAACAACATCGGCACAAGGCAACTCGAAATACTGTGAGGAGCAACGGACAGTTCTCCACCTGCAGACGGGCTAGTCCCTGCCGCTTGTGCTGGGAACGCGACTATTTTGTTACGCCCCCTTCCAAGGCTTACCTTGACTTCTGGGAGGGCGTACAGCTGAGGAGGAACAAAGTAGGCGTTGGCTGGTGGATTCGCGGGGTTCTCCTGCACCAGCAACTCTGCCCACAGCAGTAGCAGCCGGGGAGTGCCTGTGACTTTGCGCAACAGCTCGCACTCTGCCGTTCGCAGGCGCCCAAAACGCTGTAGCAGCAAATCCTGAAGGTGTAACCGCGTCATTAGGACGACCATGTCTCTGTGCGCGGCGGATTTGAACGTATACGGGGGATCTGCTTCCGTTGGTGCTCCTGAAGCTTCTGTCGGGGGGACCTCTGCGGCCGTTGCTGCTGCTGAAGTCTCTTCCACTGCGCCTGCTGCCGGAGCTACACTTGAGCTGTATCGAGCGCGCGATGCAGTTTCGAACCAAAGCCTGTGCAGAGGCGTCGAATGGGCAGGCAACCCCGTGCTTCTTAGTTGCTGCTGCTGCTGCTGCAGCGGAAACGTGTGCTGCCGCGGCGCCTGCATGGCTTTTCTTCCTCTTGTTGATAGAGGCTGCTTCGGCAAACCTGAGAAAAAGCGGAGCACGGGGGGTCCTCGGGAGCCCCTCTGTCTCCAACGACCACAGGCACTCAAAGTGGCCTCCAACCCCGCCATGGCGTTTTTGCGGAAATGCTCGATTCTCTTCCCTCTCCGTAGCTGAGGCCTATGAAATAAATGGTAATTTAGCTCTTTAAGCTCGCATAGCGCAGGGGAGGGGCAAAGGGCTCTCTCCAGAGCCAGGCGCCGTACCAGGATGGCCCTTAGTTGAAATAGTCCTTACTGGAGCATCACCGCTCGGTTGTCGAATATAAAATGCACGGAGGCGCAGCTCACGTGACAAGGGCAGAAGCGCTTAGAACGGAGATGGGACTGCCGAGTAGAACGGCCTGGGCATGCAGGTGGATAGTGTTTTTGAACCTCTGGGGTCGTCAATGGATGGGCCGCTTCCAAGAATAGCCTGCTGTTTACTCTGTGCTGCGAAATCCGTATGTCTGAACCCAGTGCTTTTGGATTCAAATACCCATTAAGGGGTACGTAGGAGACAGTGGAAGTTTCATAGCACGTACACCACGCGTTGCATGCGTTCCTCCGTTACTCGGGGCTGGTCTTCTTCACGCTTTCTCGTAAACACAAACATTCGTGAGCTCGATGTATCATACTCAGTAAATCGGCTCCCACGGACTTTTTCTCCTCCTAATGTAACGGGTCAAGAGCCACCCAGGTCTTTTCCATTTCTATGTGGCTCTCTCCGGCGGTTGCCTGTGGGAATTCGAGTCTGCACGGTGAAGGCACTTGGTCAATGACCTGTGTAAATTGGATTTTAGCGTGATCAATCATTCGGATCTTTGCTTTATAGGAGATCCATCGGTACACTACTTAAGCAGCTCCTTGCTACGCTCTGGCTGTTCGCCTTATCCTTTCCCTTTCGTCCAGACTTCACTGAGGAAAACATACCTTCAGGGGTCAGTGCAAACCCACTTAGTTGCGTATTCACGAACGCGCGCAATTGTCTAGAGTGCTCAAAGGCTGCACGTAGAACTCCACATCTACGGTCTACGTAGAGGCAAACCGTGCCCTGCCCTCGATCCTCAGGATTCCTACATGAGGAGAGAGTAAGAGCCACGGTATGCATAGCCTTACCCTGAAAAGATGTCGCGCACTCAGAGCTAGTTGCACGCAACGAACATTGTGCACGCACACAACTGTGCGTCTTATTGTATCGAGCGAGCAGTGCTCTGCAATAAGCCAGATAAACGAACAGACAAAGCATGCTGGCCCGTTCTTCGCCAACTCTTACTTCTAAAGTTTGTAGCATATTAGATAGTGTTTACTTGTAGCTGAGTCCACGACCCTACACCTCAATGCACCCCAGCTGTCTTTGTTCCCTTTAGGTCACGACCCTACAGAACATTCTTATTACTTCTTCGGAGCTTTGCTATTTCTCCCCTTTACCCAGTGGTTGAATGCATTGGGGCTCACTATCTTCTAGCTGTGTGCCTCCGGAGACTGCTACAGTCAAAACGATGGGTTGCTAGCGCTACCTGCAAGTTTTGCGAGCCGCGAAACTGGTTTGTGGAGCAAGAGCTGCTTTACCTGTGAGCTCGCACCCTTCAGGCACAATTCGCAGTAATGACTGGTGCCTGAGCCGCTGCAATTCTAAACAATCACTCCTAGGCCAGTGAAGAATACGTACTGTAGGCAAGGAGGATATTTCAGCCACGAAGCTGTTCTAGATTCTCCGGTGGCATCTTTTCGGTGGAGAAAAGCTCGCGCATTCAGATTTTTTTGATAGAAAGCATTCAGATGGCGTCCTGGGGTAGCCGCAAGGACAGCCTGGAATGTGATGGCAAGGAAACAGTATGTGCGGATACTCTGTGCTTTGCACTACCTCCACGGCGGATGGTTTTAGCGCTTGGCGTGCACCGAATCGTGTAAAGCCTCTCTCAGGGGGACGGTGTATTGCATAGAAACGTTCAGCATGGGGCCTTTATGGACCTTATGTGTAAGGGTTGCTTCCTTCCTTTGCCTTATAAAAGAGAAGCTCGTATACTCATTTAGGTGTCCCTACCCAACCAAAAAAGAGGCTTTAATATACCTACAAAGCCGTCTGTATTGAAAGCAGAACTGAAGGGTTTAAGCTAGCAAAGGGGTGACAAGGGACCAACTTTGCGGGAGTTTAGAAGGGTTTGCTGAGTCCGCGTATCTAAAGTATTTTGCAACTATAATGTTTATCAGAAAGAACACGTAAGCCAGAAGGTCAGTCTTCCATCTGCGGCGTACAGAAAGAACAACGCTTCACCAGGCTAAACCAAGCCATGCAGGTGGTGTGTGGCGACAGATGGCAAGCAAAGATGTTCACAACGAAAATAGAACGTCCTAAAATAGCCAATATCGAAATCGATGTAGCCAGTTCTAGAACCCCAGAATCGTACTGTTTCGTAGAGCCACATACAATCATTCTAGGAATCAAAACAAACATTATCAGCTTGGCACTGAACTGCAGGAGATTATACCTTCCATGATCTAATGCTGAGTAAGAGTGGATGGATGGAAAGAAGTAGGAATTAAATCCAACCTTCACAAGAGCACAGTGTGTCACTGTGAGCGCACAAACAAACTTGTTGGAAATCAGCATGTGTTAGCGGACTGGAGAGTGTCCGGCGGTCCGCCCCAGGGAAACGGCAGCACCGGAAACGAAGCTACAGCACGCTCCTGCCTTTTGTGGCTGGAGGAGTGATGCATATACAGAGCATTTAAATTTCAAAGAGCGAGGGAAAGAGCTGAGTTTTATGGAGTCACATCTTTCGTAGAATAGGGTACAACGGCTCCCCAGCTGAACCAGAAGTCTTCACGAGGAGATTTTACGAGGCGTCACTGCATCAAACTTGTAAGTCCAAATGATACGTGAGCGTATCGCTGCAGCTGTGGCAGCAGCAGAAGCATAAGCAATTTCGATCATTACCCTGCTTACCACAAACCATTGCTCTTTCTCTCTGCGGATAGTTTTTCCTGACACGCGCGGCAGGCACTGGTTGTGGCGTGGAATCGGAATAGAATCGGATAAAGTGCCGGGCAAAGCGGGACCAACGAGAACGTGATTAAAAGACGTTTCTGCTTCTTCATGACTGCTTTACCACTAGCGCGTTTCTGCATCTTCCTCCTTACTTCCGCCTTTGCCTGCGCACCCTGTGATGTGGAAAGGCAGGCGTCACTAACAACACGGGCATCCACCAAGCTATAGGCTAATCTTCAGGACGAGCCCTACCTAAGTGAAAGATTACAAAGGCGGCCTGCTGCCGCTCGCGACCTTACAGAGTGGTACAGAGAAAGCACCAAAGAGAAGCTTCAGGTGCCGAGTCAGAGATACAGAAAGGAAGAAGAAGGGGGGAAAAAGAAGGGCAAACGAAACAGGGAGGGGCACGTTACGATGCCCAGTTCCCAGAGAGGTCAGTTGGGTCTCGCCTCCAATTGAATAGATACTGAAATTTTTCTTGCGTCTGGTAAACTGCGGACAAAAAATCTTAGCCTGAATCCTTGAGGCATCCAGTGTCTCTATAGCAGGGGAAAGGGGTAATCGGTGTTATGGATCAACAGACAATATGGTTCTTGATGCTGTAGGGGCTGCAAATTCCTTCTACTGCATGGAGGGGGTGGCGAAACCCAAAGGATTCTCAGAGCCTGACTGCAGTGGCTCAACCCCTTCACTTAGAAAGTAGTGTTCCCGGCTGAGAGAGTTGTAACGTGCACTTGGTGCTGCCTCTGTGCGAAGTTAGGAGCCAGAGATGTATCTAAATAAGAATTCTTCGCCTCACTGAATCACGAATATATTCACAAGCTGTGGAAGTAAATCTCAAGGCAGCAGTTTACGTCTTTTGCTGGGTGGGCGCACTTGCTCTCGTTGCGCCAGCAAGGTGAAAGATCTAGGTGGGAAAATGAATGAACACTATTCTAGCAGGAACAACCAGCATACAAGTTGTTTCATATGTAATGCCCCATCCAAAGTCTTCACAAGGGGAAATTACGCTCCATTCTCAATATAAAGAATAAACTGTTATTCAGCAGTCCCAGAAGAGCTACTCCCTTCCCCTGCCCGCGACCCTTAGGATCCCAACATGAAGGAAGCGAGACAGCGAAAGTAAGCGTAGTAGCACCCTCTATGGAGTCAGTGATTTTAGAGCTAGCTGCACAGTATAGTGCACATGCATACAAAGTTGTTTCTCATTGTTTTGGGTCCACGCTAGTCCGCAATACAAATGATACAAGAAGACACAGGCCATACGGTTAAACCTTCACCAGTTCTCAATTAAACCTAATTATTATAGTGGAAAGTGTCTACATGTAGCTGAGCTCGCAACGCCGGCCTTACTATTCTGCTTTTAATGTAAAATTGCTCTCTCATATAGTCTCAATGCAACCTATATCAGCCTATACTGGATAAATAGACCAGCGCAAGCTAACAAAAAGCATCACGGGTGATGTGCACATGCCTTGCCCTCATTGTGTGCTTTTGAACAGCGGCACCAGCATCAGGCTCCAGTGCCTGTTGAAACAGCAGCGATCGCCATACGAAAACCTGTGGGGATTTAGGATTTCCTTCAGAGTTATCCGTTACCCATTTGCCAGCTGGCATGTAGGAGCTTGTGAGAACCAGCGTGCTTTAGGAAGCCCCATGGGTACTGCCTTAGCTGCACCGCTTCATCGGATGCCAAGCCTGCAGTGAAGCTTCAAATTACTCCCCAAATTTTTTTAATAACGAGCGCGGCGTACTAGTGCCCTTGTTAGCATTAGTACAGCATATCTGTATTGTGCATCCGTCCTTCGCATACTTTCATAATGCACATATCTACCTTGCAGCCAGTCCACGTTCATGCACGGCCATCATGAATTTTGGTGCATGCTTCACGGCCGCAGGCCCAAATAGAGAGACCTATGGGGGAAGCAGCAGAAGCGGTTTATGCGACAGCTTTCCATAGGCTTGATCTAGTAGGATTGGGATCTACAGCCTTCATGGGGTAAGGACCGTCCTTGTCTCAAGTGTGTCTGCATGCAGGTTCTGTTGTTTTAAGGGACCTTCCATGCATTGTTTGTTTACGACCTCCTCACTCTCTTTGAGAGCTCCACCCTTCATCAGCGCTTCGTTTTCCTGGATGCAGCTCCATAGTCCTGGCTCTCTAGTGTTCGCCCAAAGGCGCCTGTTGTAGCCCTCGTGGAGGGTCGCTATGGAACGCTCAAACTGCGGGAGAAATGAAATTATGGCAAACGGCATCAGGTAGTGAATAGAATCCGGGGGACTGGGACATGCGCACCGGCCCTCTTAGCCCACTGGCGCCAAGGAGTGGTGGGTGGGTGTTACAGAGGGGTTGTGTACTGGGGCCTAAAGTGGGTTGTGGCTGTGTGTTCCTCGAGTGTTGCTTATTTCATTATTTCAGTATTGTATAGATAAAGTTCTAGTCCACACTCCTGTCTTGTCCTATTTGGCGTCTTCATTTGTGTGCAGCGTCCAGCAGCCATAGTTCTACCCCGAAGTGACCTCCTCGGGGATGAGGGCAGCTCTACCTTCTGTTAGCAACGCTTTGTGTCTTTTACTCAGCTACTTTGCTTGATTCCAGAGGCTTTGTGGCCTCTCCGATGACGCACCACACCCTCGGGTCCTTCAGGTTCTGCACAAACCCCAAGGAATTCCAGAGCACCTCTAGTGTCCGTAAGGGCTCGTTCACCCTTTTTTTTCTTTCCGGATGTCATGAAGAATCACGAAAGGCAGCGCGCTCCGCTGCAGCAGCTGCAGCAGCGCCTGCGGCTGCTGCAGCGGCTGAAGCATGACCTGCTCTTTCAGCCCGTCATCCCTTCGCAGGAAGTTGAACCACACTATCAACAGCTGCAGCATGCGCTTCACTTGCAGCAACAGCAGGAGCAGCAGCCACCCAACGAGCATAAGAAATCCGATTCTTTACCTCAACTGGCTCTTTCCCAGCTCCAAGAGATGCAGCAGGAAACAAGGGCGGACACCTTGAAGCAGAAGCATCATGAGCAGTCCGTACAGCACCAGCCGGGGCAGCAGCTGCAGCTGCCTCCCCAGTGTTGGTCCACTGTAGCTGCAAGTGTACAGTCACCAGGGAGTCAGCATGACGGGAACCTAGCCACGAAGAGGCAACAGCAGCATGTAGAGCAGCAGCGCCTCCGAGAGCAGCAGTTTCTACAATTGCAGCTCCGCAACATCGGTTGCCAGCAGCAAGTGGATCTCGCCTTGCACTTGGTACAGCGGCAGCTGCTGCTTCAGGGGTTCGCTGCCTCTGAAACACTAACATCCTTGGCAACAGCGACAGCGTTGCCGGGTGCCCCTGATTCTTTCAAACAGGCAGCAAACAAGGGCAGAGAAAGCTCTACACAAGATTCAGCAGGGTGTGTTGTTGCTCCCTCGGAAGCCTCGCGCATCGCGAAGCAGCACGCAGCGTCGTACCTTGCAGCGGTAGCTTCTGCTCTACTTCCTGCCGTTTCGGGAGCTGCTGCCGAAGCCTCAGCTGCAGCAGGTACACCTCCAGCGGAGGGGCTGTGGGGTGATGCTGCTTCCTTCACAGAGCTGCAGGCAGAGAATCAGGTAGAACCTGCTGTTCAGCAATTAAGCGCGCTTGCCATTATGTCATGGGGTGCACGGCAGTTGCAGGAGCAAAAGTTGCAGTTGCAGCATGTGCAGCAGTTGGTCATGCTGTTATACCAGCAGCCGCCGACAAGGCAGATACTGCTGGAAAGTTCGCAGTTGATGCAGCTGCTCGAGACTCATCCTGGAGTCGTGTTGAAGCTGCTGCAGCAGCAGCACCTTCACCAGCGGCCGCTTCCGCAGCGTCTGCTCAGTGCGCTCCTCGAGAAGCAGCAGCGCCAACAACTGACGCACCAGTCGACGCAGCATCTTCTGCTACCTTCAGAGGTCTACGCCAAGTTGCTTGCAGCTGCCAGCAGGGAGATCCGCGAGGAGCAGTCGTTGCTGCATTACCAGATCGCAGCGGTCGAGAGAGAGCGCTGCAGGCTGACGTCCCTTGTGAAGCGCCAGGTGCAGCGGCAGAAATGCCCACAGGCGCAGTTTCTGCAGGAGCAGGCACTCAGCCCTCCCCGCACGCAGCAGCAGTGCTATGAGGGAGACTTCTCTTGTGGTGGGCAGGAGGGAGAGCAGCTCGGAGCAACGCAGCTAGCGACAGCAGCAGAAGCAGCAGACAGCGAGGAGGCCTCCTGCCAGGCGCAGCGCGTAGTTGCTGCTGCGGAAATGCATGCGACTGTGCAGCCTGCTCCTCGCCACACCCCTGTTAAGGGCTTAGAGCAGGAGTCGTCTCCCCAGCACCCTCCGCAGGAGACAGTTCTTGAGAAGAAGAACCACGTCTGCTCCGACAAGACAGCTCGGCAGCAAGGCTGCAGAACGACGCGCAAACTGCATCAGAAGCAGCACCTCCCTGCCAAGAAATGCAGACGAAGAGTGGCCCCTTATAGCCACAGAACTATGCCGGAGCTAGCGGCAGCAACGCCAGCAGCAGTGACGGAGGCAGAAGCTCCTCCGCAGGAGTGGTGCAGGCGCAGCAGCCGATTGCAGGGGCGATCTCAGACAGTCGAGTGTCTTGGCCGCAGCGAAAGCAAAGCCACCGAAAAGAAAAAAGGCAACGGTAATAATAGCAGCAGCAGCAGTAATAGCAGTGACGATGATGAGGAGAACAGATATCCGCAACAGCAACAGCGACGGCAGGGTTGTCAACGGCTCCAGAGCCAGCAACGCAAGAAATTGCATCCACACGAAAGAGGCCATGGAGACGCACCACTTGTTGCTACTGCTGCTGCTGCAGTGGTGGCAAACGCAGATGACGGCATAGAGGAGCCCTTAGAGGATGTAGCGCCACGTCTTGCCCAGGAGGCGAGGAACGCAGCAGCATCAAACAGAGCAGCAGAAGCAGCAGCGGCTGGCAACAAGGCCAAAGGAGAGGGCAGCAGCGGTGAGCTTGCATCCGCAGTGTTTGATTCAGACGAGCAGCAGATGCAGCAGCTGGTTGCGCTTCTAAGGCAGTGGTCTCATCGTGCTGCAGACCTCACACCTCCTTCCGCCGACGATTCTGCGGCAGTCGTTGGAAGGCTGTCAGCGACGCAGCCGCTGTTGGAGCAGCTGCGTCTGCAGCAGCAGCAGCAGAACTGCTGCCTGTTGCAGATAAGTGACGGTTACAGCGAAACAGTGAGTGCTCTTCTTAGCACGCGCAGTGCGACCACGGCGCGTCTACACCAGCTGCTTGCCTGGAGCTTCGAGCAGCAGCAGCAGACACTGCATCAGCAGAAGGAGCAGCAACAGCAGACACAACAGCCGCAGACACCGCAGCAGTTGCTCGTCTTGGCCATGAAAACTCCCGAGCTCCAAGACAAACGCGGTAGACGCTCCCTGCCGCCTCTAAAGCCCCTAAGGTGAGCAACCGCTTTCCAGCGCGCATGCAATAAGGCCGCCTGTGTGATTGCTGCAGCGAGCGAGGCTTGCCTGTGCATGCTGCTGTGTGACTTGAAATTGCCGTGCAGCATGGCTTCTGCGGCGTTTTGTTTGTCCATGCATGCAGCACCAGCAATAGGAGGAGAAGCAGCACCAGCAATAGGAGGAGCAGCAGCCACACCGACAGCAGCAGACACAGCGTTGACGTTTTCGCTGCGCTGTGCGGCTGCGCTGCCGTAGCCCTTTACGTGGAGGCTGCCCTTATAACGCTAGGAGTGGATACGGCTTCTGATATAGAGCTTCAGCAGTCTCAGCAGTTTCAGCAGCAGCTTCAGCAGCCTCAGCAGTTTCAGCAGCAGCAGTTTCAGCAGCGGCAGCAGGGCGGTGACGCCTCTTGGACGTCGACAGTAGCTGCCTGCGTTAAGCGCCACTGCAGAGACACGCTCGTCCCCCTGCTATCTCAGCAGCTTGGTCAGTATATTGATTCTTCTTTTGCCAGTGGCTCGTTGTTGTGCTGCGAGGTGTGAAATTCCAAAGGGAGTTGACTTTTTCCCGCGCTTGTTGCAGCGCGCATGCTGGTGGTGCTGTCTTTGCTGAGTGTTCCTACTCGGAAAACCCATAGTAGCCAAAAAGAACCCCCCTTCTTCCCTTCCCCTCTCCTCCCACTAACGACTGTCGGCAGCGTCAGAAGCAGCAGCGAGTTGTGCTGCTGCCTTGGCTGTGGCATGCGTTGGCGGTGTGGGGATTTGCAGCTGCCTCGTGTGTTGCTGCGTTGCTGCTGCCTGCAGATTGTGGGGTCGAGGAGAAGCAGGCGCGTGGCAGCGTTGCCGCAAGAGCAGCAGCAGCAGCAGTTGCTGCTTCTGCGATGCAGCGCTTCCTTGAGGGACTGCGCTGTCTGTGGAGTGCTGCCGTGGCATTTCAGAAACCCGCGCTCTTTAGTTTAGAAGATCTCCATCTCATTGCTGCTGGACTGTGTTATATTTCGGCTGTACGAGCCTTGCCTGCACAGGCGACTGCATGCGTGCTGCTCTGGCGTTCGGCAGAAGATCTGTTGCTGCTGGTGAGGCCTCGTTTTTTTTTTTCGATCTGAAACGATCAAACTGCTCCCGGACGGTGGCTTGTGGCTGTTTTCTGCCGGAGGCATCTTGCCCCCTCCTCCTGCATCTGGCGTGTTGCTCGAGCTGCGAGGCTTTTCATCGCAGGTAGGGTGCAGCTGGTCTGCCTATGTCAATTCTTGCGTTTGCGATCGGACTGCTGTGTGGCGGTGTGCTGCTGCTGTGGGCGGGGTGTGTGGTGCAGCTGTTTCAGTTCGTCCCGCAGCTTCACGACTGCGTGATTGAGGGACTGCTGCAGCACTCCTTGGCGTCACCAGCCAGTGGCGACGCATGCGTGCAGCGGGGAGGCAGCCGACATGCAGGGGCGGTTGCTGCCGCTGCGGCTGCAGCGACTGAGCACGACGGTGGAGAGGCTGTGGGACGGCAGCCTCTCTGCACTGCGGAAGCTGTCGCGTCAGCTGGCATGCATCCTCTGGCTCTGCTGCTGCCGCGGCTGCTGCAAGCCATGTGCCTGCCAGGCGCGGTGTACAGACACCTGTATGAGGCACCCGACACAGCCCCACACTTAGAGCCTCCTGAGAAACAGCAGAAACAGCAGCCACACGGCGTAGCTGCAGCAGCGGCTGCCGCGTCCACGGCAGCCAAGAAAATCGCTCGCCAGCTACTCTCCATTGCACTTGGCGAAGAGCTGCACTGTAAGCAGCAACAGCAGCAGCAGCAACAGCAGCAGCAGCAACAGCTCGTGCTGCTTTCCGCCACGCGGCCTTCTGCAGGCTGCGTACGTGCGGTGCGGCGGATTATCGCCGATCTCGCGCGAGTAAGTCTCGCTGGCTGTTGCCTGCGTGTAATCCTTGGTGTTGCTGCCCTTGCACTCCATGCTTCACGGCTGCAGAAGGAGGAAATTATATATATAGAGAGAGAGAGGGAAAGGTATAGATTGAGGGAGAAAAAAAGAGAGTGAGAGAGAGAAAAAGAAGGACAGAAAGACAGAGAGGGAAAGGTATAGATTGAGGGAGAGAGAAAGAGAGTGAGAGAGAGAAAAAGAAAGAAAGAAAGACAGAGAGGGAAAGGTATAGATTGAGGGAGAAAGAAAGAGAGCGAAAGAGAGAAAAAGAAAGAAAGAGAGGGAAAGGTATAGATTGAGGGAGAAAGAAAGAGAGAGAGAGAGAGAGGACAGAGAGACAGAGAGGGAAGGTATAGATTGAGGGAGAAAGAAAGAGAGTGAGAGAGAGAAAAAGAAAGAAAGAGAAGAAAAAGGGAGAAAGAGAGTGTACCTGCAAATTCGTGGGAGGAATATGGGAAGCTACATGAGTCTGCTTCTGTTGTGTGTCATCCGCAGCTCACTCTGTCACCGGCGTTGCCTGCTTCTCTCCTGCTGCTTCGCGCTTGTGGTTTGGCGATGTTGGCTCGCTTGTTGGGAAAGGATGCGTCTGCTGCTTCGGACGGCATGCATCAGCATCAGCAGACAGTCCTGCTGTCTCTGCTCTCGGAAGTTGTGCCTGCAGTCTTTGCAGAGGCTATGCCAGAGCTGCCGCCGCTATTTCCGCTGCGACTGCGGCAGATGCAACAGCTGGAGACAGAACCGCTAAGTAGCCTGCAGTCCGATTCGGCAGCAGCGGGCAGTGTGCCCCCCCCACGATGTCGTAATCGCTGTCGGCAAGCAGAGCAGCAGCGAGGGGGGGTGCGAGCTAAGCAGCGCTCGGCGGCTGATGCGTCTGCTCTCCAGAAAATGCCTCAAGCGACTCCAACTGCTGCATGCACACAACAACAGCCGGAGATTTGCTGCTGCGACTGCGCGACGTCCAAGGGGCTTAGCACCAAGTGCGGCCCTCAAACGCTGAGGCATTTGCACGAAGCGGCAAAAACAGCAGCAAAAACAACATCAGCAGCAACATCAGCATCAGCAGCAATATCAGCATCAGCAGCAATATCAGCATCAGCAGCAATATCAGCATCAGCAGCAAAATCAGCATCAGCAGCAACAACGTGGATTTGTGCAGGCTGTGAACTGCGACGGACAGTTGCGCTGTGCCTTGGAGAGGCTTTTGACAGAATGAAGCCATCCGCATGGCTTTCGGCTGCAACAGCTCTGCCCCCCCCTACCATGGCAGCAGGGGCAGTCGCAGCGGCGAGCTGCGCAGGCGATAGTTCCCTGCTTCTCTACGTCTTAGACGAGCCGCTCATCTCCCACTGTCTCCTCCTTATGCAAGCCGACGCGAGCAGAGGGCCTCTTGCAGCACAGCTGGCTGTCGAGCAGCGCAGCAACAACGCACGGCGCGATAGAGGTGAGGCTTGCAAGGTGACTTGCTCAGCTGCTGCTGCTGCAGCAGCAGACATGATGCGCCTCTCTCATGGACGCTTGCTCCTTCTCCACAGCCGAGCAGCGATGGCGTGTCTCTTGCGGTTGCTTGGAGGCGCTGGTACCAGCAGTGCAAGCAGGAGCAGCAGCAGCCATGCAAGCAGGAGCAGCAGCAATGCGAGCAGGAGCACCAGCAGCGACATGTTGGAGGTTGTGACAGATCTGGAGTGGGAAGCTGCAGCGACGGGCTCAGCTGGTTTGATTACCCCTCTGAGCATTGCCAGTGCGGCTGCAGGTGTTATGGGTAGCGATCTGAGCGTACCATGGCAAGAGGAGCTTCTCCCTTCCCTCCTGCAGCAGCAGCAGCAGCAGCACAAGCTGGTGATGACTGTATGGCGGTCCTTTGCTCTCTCGGCGTTGCAGCAGATTGGCGAGTTGCTGTTGCATGCCGTGCAGGTGGCGTCGGGAGATTTGCGGGCTTCCGTGAGGTAATTTCTTGGGGCTTTCTGTGCAGCTGCATGCGCGGCGAAAGTCTGCACGGTGACATCTCACAGCGCTGGTCTGAACTCCTTGCTTCTCGCGCTGATAGCGCATTTGCTGCAGCTCGACGAACAGCTCGTGATTTGTTTCTGCGGTGCAGGCGGGCAGCCCTTGGGGTGTTGCATGCATGCGCAACGCGCAGAGCTTCATTGCTGCAACTGAGCAGCGGCAATGGCATCTCGATCCTCCTGCCGCAGGCTCTTGTAGACTCTGCCCCCTGCGTTCGCGAACGTGCTTTGGCATTGCTAGACACGGCGCTGCAGCAGCAGCAGAAAGCAGCAACAAGAGCAACAGTAGCGGCAGTGGAAGGAGCAGCTGGAGACTCCTGCAGCGGCTTGCAGGGGAGAGAGGGCAATCAGCACGAGGCGCCTGTGCAGCAGCAGCCGGAAGCAGCAGCAGCGCTTGCTTCTTGGCTGGAAGGCGTCGGCGGCTTGCTGCGTTTCTTGCGACATGCAGTGCTGTCGGATGCAGCTCCCTTGGTGCGACAACAGGCGCTGCGGGTTGCGCGCAGCTGTGCAGCGGCTGCTCCTCTGGGGGAAACAGCTCGCTGCTGCCGCAGTCTTCTCATAGAGGCGCTTGGTGCGACACCAGATCACGCTGCAACTAAGACCTTTGTAACGGGTGCTCTGGCTGCAGACGTTGTCTCCTGCCTCGTGAACAAGTCTCACGACGCAGAAGCGCCCCCTAATACTGACGTCGACGAAGGCGTAGCTGCACGCGTGCAGACACCTCCTCCTCACCCCGGCAGGAGGTCCTCAGAGAACTGCAGCAACTCCCCTCTTGCTGCTTCTGCTGCTGCCCGAGCGCGAGGCGCATGCAGTGCGTTCAGCGCATTGAATTTGCGAAGGGCAGTCCGACTGCTTGCAGGATTATGTGCAGTGGCAAGGGAGCACCTCGAGACTTCACTCGTGCCGCTGCTGCTGCCGCGAGTGCACTACTTGCTGCAGTCGCAGCAGCAGGCGCTGCAGCAGCGGACGCTACAAGACCTCGCAGCCACGCTGCTGGAAGCGTGTCTCAACGAGTATCTGAAGTGCTGCTTCGGGGAAACAGAGGATCAACGGAAGGGGCAGCAGCAGGAAGGCGATGCACTGCTAAAGCCTGCCGCTCCAGGAAGCGCCTTGTTGCAGCTAGCCGAGGAGTTAGGGGCTTTCTGCCCACGTGGGCTCATGCAGTTCGTCCCCCATGTCGCTGTTATGCTCCGGAATCACGCCAGTCTGCTGCAGCAAGGCGGCTGCTACAGCGGCAGCAGCAGCAGCAGTAGCGCCAGCAGCAGCAGCAGTAGCAGCAGCAGCAGTAGCAGTCCGTGCCTCCTGGGGGAGATCGAACTGCTCGCTGCTGCTGCCAACCACATCCGAAACGCTTCCGAATCCATGCAGCAGGAGATGCTGCAGTGCGTGCCTGCTGTGCTTGTCCTCCTCGAGACAGACCCACTGCTGCTGCAGGCAGGCACCCGCCTGCTGTGCCAAGTGTCTGTACAGCTGCAGCAGGAAGACGTGCGTGATAGCCTTCTCGATTTGTTCGCCGTCAGTCTGGCCCTCATCTATTCCATGAAGGATCGCATTCACGAGTTGCAGCACCAGGAGCAGCACCGCCATCATCCCTCGCAGCGCGGTGAACTGCAACACGAGGCTGAGAAGACCCCCCTTGTCTCGATGCTGCAAGCGCTTCAGTTCGCTTCGTGGGCAGTTGCGTGTCTTGCTGCGGGCCTGCGCATGCACAGGGTGCCTCAGGGGGGTGCAGCAGCGGCTGCAGAGCCGCAGCATGCGTCTGCCTTTCCTGCAGTCGCGCTGCAGCCGAAGCTTTCGCCAACGACGCTGACTTCGTCCAGGGGTGAGGCGAAGCTTTGTGCCTCTCACGGAGCGTCCTTCCACTGGAGCTGCACCGGTGATTTTAGTCGTGCCATGTGTGTCTGTGCTGTGCTACATGTGTCTGTGTGTGCGGATCGATGAAGGGTGCTCTTTGTTGCTCCTGTTTACGTCTGTCCTGTGTGGGGTGGCCTTTTTTCACTGCGTTGTTTCCGCCTCTGCTGGTGTTTGCTTGCACGTGTAGGGTCGGCTGCTGTAGACGGAGATGCACTGCTGCCAACGGCCTGCGTCGCCTCGCTGATGCAGCGTGTGGCTGCGCATGCAACGGATAGCAGATCCGCGGCTGCGGCTGCCGCAGCCGCCGCAGCCGCAAAGGAGACCTTCGACATCGAGCACTGTGTCTTCCATTTGCTGTGCGACGTGTTGGCGCTGCTGCAAGAGAAAGGGGCAATGACGGCTGTGGCATGGCAGTCCATTTGCTGTTTCTTGCAGGCAGCTCCTTCCTTCCTTGGCAGTCCCCGACTAGCGGCGCGTCTGACTGCCGCAATAGCAGCCGCGACTGCCGCAGGTCCGAGCCAGCTGCCCAGAGTCGAGCCGCGAAGGGCGTACAAGACTGTGGGGCGAGTAGACACGACAGACTTGCCTGCTGCCCTTCAAGCGCTGTATGGACTCGTCAAGGCGCTGCAAAGAGAGGACGCATCATCTGCAGATGCAAGACATGCAGCGGCCGTTACTGCCCCTGCGGAAGCGGCTACCGTTGGTCGACGTCGCAGCTTCGCGAGCGCCAGCGCTTCCCTACAGCGGCCTTTTCCCCACCGGAAGGCACACGAGGATCAGCAGCTGTCGCGAGATAAGACGCCTCCAAGCCGCCGCAAAGCCTCCGAAGAAAGAACTCCCTGGGCTGCACCAACCGAAGCGGCAGGAACGGGAGCAGCTACAACTGCGAATGCGAACGCAAGTGCAGCCACAACTGCAAGTGCAACAGGGGCGCAGTCTAGTGTGTGTGATGCCTTGCATGGACTGGCATTACAAGTTGGACCGTTGCTGGAAGTGCTCATTCCCAGGCAGCAGCTGCAGGGGCAGAGGCGTCAGGCAGCGTGGGCGTCTGTTAGCTGCACCACGGCTACCCTCATCCTCCTTCTCACGAGGACGTTGCAGCAGTAAGGCCGCTTCCTGGCGCTGCTTTTGCACACTGCCGCGGCAGCAGCAAGTCGTAGGCATCACGGAACGCATGCATGCACCCGTTAGCAGCAGCTGCAGCAGCCGCCACACGCATGCGTCTCTGCGTCTGACTGCTATTGGCTCTGCAGGCTGGGTCTCGTGTATCACAGCGAAATGCTGCCGCAGACAGCTGCTCTCCTGTTTTCCAGCAGCAAAACGGTGGCGCGTGCTGCTTCTCTGCTGCTGAAAGAAACTCTCAGCGGCAGCGCTGCTGCCCCCTCCGCTGCAGGCCGGCTGCAAGAATGCCTTGACAGCGCAGCGCTGATGTGTTTACACCGCGGAGTTGCAGCTAGCACATACGCAGGAGAGGCGCATGCGCATGCGACATGCGGCAGCGGCAGTCCCAACCTCCTGCAGCTCCAAGAAGAGGGCACAGCTCCACTTGCCGCGTTGAGGCTTGCGCCATTCGAGCAGTCAGACTCGGCAGCCGTGACAGCCTTCGTTTCTCTTTTTACGCGTGTCTCTAAGGCATCCCGACGGGTATATAAATAAATAAATATATATATATATATATGCTGCTGCCAATGTTGCTGCTGCCAATGCTGCTGTTGCTGCTGCCAATGCTGCTGTTGCTGCTGCCAATGCTGCTGTTGCTGCTGCCAATGCTGCTCTTGCTGCTGCCAGTGCTGCTGTTGCAGTATTGCCAGCGACATTGATGAGGTTTTTTATTGGCTCTTTGTTGCAAGGGACACCTGCGGCGGTGCGTGGCAAGGGGCAGATCCGTTTTTTCTGTACTTTGTTTTGCCTGGATGTGTGCTACGCAGTCTCCCTTCGCTGAGTTGCACCTCGGGATAGTGGCAACGCTGCGGCGCTTGATCAGCGTAGACGGCCTGTCGTGCCTGGCTGCGCGTCTTCCGCCTTCTTGCTCGGGGGCAGTGCATGCGGCAGCTAGTGGAGCAGACGCAGCGGCGACGGCTGCATGCATTTCTGCCTGGATCGATGGCCTCCCCCCTTCGCTTGCTGGCATTGCCACAGACGCGGCTGTGACGCCGTGGCTATCTCGAACCTCGCCACACTTGCTGCCTCTGCTGCCAGCAGCCTTTGCAGCGCTGCTGCATCTGCGGCTTGCTGCAGACGTGCTGCTCGCCTCGATCAAGAGGCCTACCGAAGCAGCAGCGGCAGCCGCAGCGCTGCGAGGGGTTGCAGTGGACTGCGGCTCTGCAGTCGACGCGCTGCTGCATGCAGCCCAGCAGCAGCACCAGCAGCAAGTTGCTGCGCTGACTGCTGCTTTCTGCGGATATTTTGCGTCGCAGTTGAGGGCTGCCCTTTTGCGAGGCTTCCGCGTGAGCGACAGGCCTGGTGGGGAGAGCGACTCCGCAGGATCGGCAGCTGCTGCTGCGCGCGAAGAGCTGGATAGCAGTGCCAGTGACACGGGCGATTTAGCAGGAAGTGGAAGTCGCGCATTCCCTGAGCAGCAGGAGCACGTTCGCGGATTGCAGCGGCAGCAGCCCAGTCCTCGAAGCGGCAGTAACCGGGGAAAAAGGAGCTGCAAAGAAGCGCCGATGCGAGGAGAAATTCTGACAGCTCCTGAATCCGCAAAGCGCACGGCCGTTGCGGCTTCCCGATGTGCAGCAGCAGCAGCACGAGCAGCAGCAGCAGCAGCATGTGCTGCTGCAATACCCTCAGGCAAGCGGATGGCAGCAGCTACACGGCGCCGAACCTGGCAGAGCAGTGCAGCTGGTTTCCTCGGAGCACTTGGCGATGACGCGACGAATGCGGAAAGCCTTTTCAACAGTGCAGCTGCAGCTCAGCGCCGTGCTGTCGCCAAGATCGGAAGCCTGTGGGCTGCGATTGTCGCTCTGGATACCGATCCTGCTGTCATGGCGAGTTCAACTGCTCCAGACGCGGCAGCTGCTGCTGCGGCTGCTGCCCCCACGCAGGAGGATACGCGAGATCGCCTTATTCGGGAGCTGGTGGACGCAGCTGTCTGCTTCGAGAGCGAGTTGCGTCTCTGGGAAGACAACGCGCAGCGCCTCGCCTCCGCACCTCTGCACGTGCAGCAGCAGCGGGGGGGCGGTGCAGGAAAGGGCCCACGCTGGCAGAAACGGCGTCAGCTGCACCAGGCAGAATCCTCTGCTCCGACGTGTCGTCGGCGGAAGCGCAGGAGGTTCGGAATTCGAAAGGGAGAGGATCCCAGAGATTCTGATTGGGCAAGAGATGAGGAAACTTCCGACATCACGGCAGAGTCAGACGAGGACTTCGAGGCGGCGTTCTGATAATGGCTGCTCTCGCGAGGGCGCCTGCCGGCTTGCCCTCTTTTTTAATCCTGCTAAAGCTGCTCCTTTAATGCCTGATTCAAGCCTTGCAGCCCGAGCACATCCACTCCGCTAGCAAGTGCTGTCTTCCCCACTACGCGGGCAAAACAGTCGTTACCCGGACCAACACCGCTAGCCCGCTTCAGACAAAACGGATGCAGCAGACTGTAGTGATCTTATGTGTATATGTAAATATGAATGCACATAATATATATATGTATATACCCAGGCGCGTAAAAGCTATCGCTTTGGAGGCACGCTCCCCCCATCCCGCCTCCCTGTACATGCCCCTGTTGGATGCGTTTCGTGCTGCTCCTCCTGTGTGTGAAAAGGGGGGCCTAGCCTACTTGAATTTTCCACATCGAGACACAGATCAAGATACATCTATAGGTCTTCATGCGAGCTGCTAGTGACAGGCTGATCCACGCCAAATACGAAGGTACCAAGGAGTGTCTTGCGCAGTTGCACCTCCAATATTAATTATTAATATATACATGAAGGTATTTATATATATATATATATATATGGACACATGCTGACCGGCACTTTGGCATCCGAGGGCTACTTACAAAAGCTGCTAGAGGCGTCGCACTTGAACTGAGCGAAGGAGGCATTCGCGACAGGAGGGGCAGTAGCTGTGTCTGTCTGCCCCGTAAGCGTTTTGTGCAACCCCCCGATGCGGAGCCGCGGCGAAGGCTTCAGGCAGCAAGGCGCCATCGTGTGTTGCATTTTCGCTGCACAGCGGGAGCGTGCAGTGGCCTTCGAAGGACCATGCCTCCAAATTTCCACCTCCTGCGGCTCCCGCGGAGAATACACACGCGGTGGATTGAAGCCTTTAAAGAAGCAGGCACTAAAGCCGAATGGTGTTTCCTTCATGTTGCTGCAGCCAGTGACAAGGAGGGAGGGAGTCTCAATAGACAGGGCAACTGCAGGCTTCTACACTGCCCAAGGCAGAGGTGCCGGTACAGCCCATTTGTTTCCACAAGGGCGATGGATAGGCGGGGAGGGAGCCTAAAGTAAGAGCTTGCCGACCAATGAGCGGCAGCCGCGCAAACACGCAACTGCCAAAAGAAAGCTGCCACCGGAAGCATCTGGCTCTACGTGACAGGCTACAGTCAGCGCAAAGGATCAAAGCCTTGAAACTAGCGGGGAAAGACAGAGCCCGCAGCGAGTCGCCAGCGCACGAAACAAGGGCCCTTACACGATAATCTTCGCGAGGCAGAAAGGAAGCGTCTAGGGGTTTAGGCATGCAAGAAAAAAAAGCGAACTCGGCGAGCCGAGAATTTCTGGCAGGCTACCGACGCACGGCGCTATCCACTGTCCAGCAAATCGGTGCAGCGAGTTTGGCAGAAACGCAAAGGTAAGTGGCAGCCTGGTAGCTCTCAGCTGCCCTCTGCGGCTGCGATCTGCCGAAATACCCAAGGCAGGCAGCCTCCTACTGCTACTGCTCTTCTTCTTCTGAACGCGCGGAAAAATTCGCGTCAAAAAGAAGACGCACGACCCCGTCAGCTGCAGACGCAGCCAGCAGGCCTCCAGTGTACCTACAGCCCCCGCAAGCGGCGCAAGATACAGACACTTATTAGCGGCAGCAGAAGCAGCTGGACATAAAAACATCCACACCTTGAGACTCAAGGAAGCCAAGCAAACAGCAGCACCAAAGGCAGCACCCGTAGGCCAGTCGAGACAAGCCTGGCAGATTCGCGCCAAACAATTGCAAGGCAGCAGTAAGGCCATAGAATTCGCGAATACATATCACGGACGGCAGGTACATCACATTGAAAGGGGAGAGAGATAAAGAGAGAGACAAAGTGAGAGAGAGAGAGAGAGAGAGAGAGAGAGAGAGAGAGAGAGAGAGAGAGAGAGAGAGAGAGAGAGAGAGAGAGAGAGAGAGAGAGAGAGAGAGAGAGAGAGAGAGAGAGAGAGAGAGAGAGAGAGAG
>NW_020312073.1:0-111578 GCF_002999335.1 Cyclospora cayetanensis | reverse complement strand
ATTTCCGTACAGACGCAACCTGCACAAAGGTAGCAGTACAGGATGAAAGATGATCAGTCGAGATGTCGTTGCCAGGACAGCTCTGGCTTCGTGGCAGGCTCCATGATAGCAACCGACATGTGTTGGATGTAGGAGCACTTGGATGGCCACACTAGTCCAGCTGCAAGCTTGGTGACCTCACCTAGCGTCTCCGTGCAGGGACCCTCATGGGCAAGGGTTCTCCCTTCGCACTTCATTCGACATTCATTAGCGTGTGTTTTGCCCTGTGTGTCACACATGGGCTTCAGAGTGTGCTTTATACAAATGCACGCTGCAAAAACGTGTAGCGCGCAAATAAAACGGCTTGGCTATCAGCCAGTCGGGTCTTGACGAAGCTCATCAAGAATACGAGTATTAAAAAATCGATCCTGGTGCCGTTTATGGGCTAGGATAACTCTTAGTGTTTATGGTCTTACTTGGAGATGAAGCACAAGGTCCTGCATGCGAAAGATTTTTGCCCTTACACATGAGTATGCACTTGTTGACGTGCGTAGTGCCCTCTGTATCGCATGCAGGCTTGTAGTTTTTCGTACACACGCATACTGCAAAGTCAAACGCAAGCATTGAGCCAGATTACTTTAGCTCTGATGTTTGCGGCCGATTATCCCTCTTGCTGCCACTATCGATATAAATAATCACTATTTGCCTGGGAATCGATTCGCACTCACGATGCTCGTCTACACCCATTGACCGAATACTCTGAAGTCAAATATTGCTTCATTGCATGGGAATGGGGACACCGTTTATGGAGTCTGTGCTTTCAAGTCGGACTGCAGAATTTTAGAAGTGAATTTGAGTGGTGTCCTGCGCAAAGAAGATTCTTGAGTGCGCATTGGTACGCTCCACATAGAGCAGGCTATTCTGTGCAGGTAAAATTTTGTAAAACAACAAATAACCATACCTCTTCCAGCTTCACCCGGTGCACCCCCTGCAAGGCCTAGCAAAACCAAGACGACTAGGAACTTCACCAGGCGAAGCATTTTTTGATGGAAAAACTAAGATCGTTTTTAGTTCTTCAACTTGAAGCAGGCGGTAGTTTTTGAAAGCGGGTTGCGATTGCAAAGACTGGTGAGGAGTTCTATACGGAGGACCGGTGACCATGAGAAACTTGGTGCTACAGTGACTTATTCTTGAGGCCAGAGCTGCAAAATTAGCACAGCTACTTCAAGTAGGACCATAACGAATTCAGAGTATTGGAAAATCGTGCTATCTACCAAACGCTGCTAGCCCCACGTGCATTCAAGGACTTCGCCCGTCCAAATCACGAACGATTTCCTTGAATACGGTGAAATATGATCAAATATGGTTTCTATAAATTAAAATTTCATGATTCCAAGGTCATCGGGTTTTGAGAGCACGTACTGCTTCCAGCTGGTTAGCGGTCGATTGATCCAGTCCATTGCCGGCGCGTATGCTAGATGCTTACCTTTCCCAACAGCCGTATCACAGTGAAGTGAAAGTATGTCTAAGCATATACCAAGCCTTTAGTCAAAAATTTATTCCCCATAGATCAAAATAAGGTAGTTAACGGGATCAACCTTGACTCATTGCATAGAGTTGTGGCAGCCTAAACTAGGTGTCTCCACTCGTTGCGGCTGAACACCACGGATCACCAACCCCAGAGGTTACACCAATATCCCGACTCGGAAACCACGATTTTGGGCTTGATTAAAACCTTGTGAGCTCCCAGGTCGCTTCCTGAAAGCGTACTCATGGTGAGCCTCCAGTTCGATGAATAGATGCAAGAACATGGGGTATGTGCCCTCTAATAAGGTTGATTCGAACTTATAAAGCTCAATATAGCTTTTAGTGTCACCTCGAGCTTTCGGACAAGGTGAATTTAAGTGAATCTGCCTAATCCGCTTCAACTCTGTGCTCGCTGTGAAGGACAACCACATGTTCTCTATAAAGTTAGTTGCAAGCACGCAAATCTAGCTTATGTCGCGACCACAAATAGCTAAATTACAAACAGCTTCGCTTATAGAGTTGGCACACAGTGTCCTGCAAGTTCTCAGCAACGAGTTACTGCAGAGTGACTCTGTGCCTCGCAGCAAGCGCAAGTCTAGCGGTCACGAAGGTGTGCAAAGCCCTATGGCAAAGCTTGGTCCTTTTCCCCTTGGTGCAGCTGTTGGGTCGTCCCCTTTTCGTTCAGCAACTCCTGAAGATGCTTTTTGACCACTGTTAGGCGGCCGTAGAGTTGCTGAGCGCACGATTGACCATATTTCCAGCAGAACTAATTATTGCCATAAGCTTCCAAAACCCATGGGTGTACGGCATCATGTCAGCATCAATACTAACGCCAATCCACTGAAGATAGAAGCTTCGTCCTAGGTCGCTGCATCATACTGTAGGCCCAACAATGCACTGGGGTGCAAATAGCACACGTTCGAGCACGATTTGGCAAAAGGCTGGCAGTTGAACCAAGATGTCCACTCGATCACGACTACAAACTAACTGTGCACCGAATTATTCAAGCAAAACGTTGCAAAAGCAACTGTTGCCGGCTAAATTGCTCTGAATACTCGCTAGCGTGCATGAGGAGTATATGGTTTACCTGGAGAAACAGGTGCTTGGCTCGTTCCCGTATGACTTCTAGCCTCTTTTGTTCGGTCCGAGTCTTCACTGCCTTCTGTTCTGCTTCGTGAAGCTTGCTAAAGGAGGCGATACGGGCATCGAGCTGCAGCAATTCAGCGCTGCTTTCACCTGTGACGCAAAAGATCACCATCGAGTGTGCTCGAAGGGGCGCATATATCTGGAAACGGCTTTGGAAGTAAAATCAAGAACACCACAAAGCATCTGGACTCCCTTGGAAATTGCCAGTGATAGAAAGGCACTGCATAAGGCATCGTCCAGAAACAGAAACTGGTGCGCAATGCAAGTCATGAAATTAGTGTCGAAGTGTTGGTGCCCACCTATCGCCTTGGCCAGTTCCTTCTGACGATTCGTGTAACCCGTCGTAAGCACCTTGTATTTCTTTTCTAGTTTCTTTGTGCGTTGAACAGCTGTGGCTAAGCCGGTCTTTAATGTTTCCACTTGATGCACGTGCACCTGGAGACGCTCGTTTGGGCTCAAGTTTGATGCAGATACATACCTGCGCATTCAGCATCGTCATGCACACCTGTTGTTGTGCAAATGGTGAAACTGCTTCAAACTTTCTCCCAGCTTTGGAGGCACGAATTACTGTAAGTGTGCACCCGCATCCAGTGAACGGACACTCGACTGCATAATATTCCTTGCAGTGCTGAGGGCTTGCTTGTTTCTTCGCAATATACCACATTATGTACAGCGACGAAGAAGATACAGATACATCTACTAGTAGTTTTTTGAAATTTAGGCGCACGATTTTGAAGCCGGGTTGAATACTAGCTGAGTTTCCAAAGTGAAAAGAAGTTTGTCCAATTTCGGATAGTTTTCGTCGACACCCCAAGAAGCTAACTCCGTTTCAATCAGTTCCCGCGCCGCCTGCACAAAAATCCGCATTGGTAGCTACATACAGGAACATGGATTCGCAGTCCAAAGCCTAGATCTCAAGCCCCTAAACCAAACTGTGCAGACAAAGGGAGAGCCTTATGCCTACGAACGCCTTGGCCTGTTGTACACGGAAAATTGCTTTGCCTTTCTTCCCTACCTGCATTTCCTCCAAGCTGCATGGCTCAAGCTCGGCAGCTGGCGGCGGTGGCTGCCGACAACGCAGTAACCCAGGTGAATGCACACATATTGAGGTCCGTGGCTAACTACTTGTCCAAAGGTCACAGATTGTAAGTATTTACTAAGGAGCAGAAACTGCAGGAACAGTTGACCTAAATGGAATTTCGCAAATGCGTAAACGGACTTTAGCGCTCACCTTGATACCCCGAAATGGATGCTCAAAACAATCATGTTGAACAAGCAGGCTCTGCAGGGCATACAGAAAACGGCAAAGCCTTCCACCGTAGACTCGGAGCAGGAACCAACGTAGACGCATGTAATCGATTGATCTCGCATTGCAGTCCAACAGGCCTTTCTCCTTTCGAAAAAGTCCGCTTCGCTCTTTCGCAACGACACAACAATACCACGTAATGAGTCACCTAGCCTAGTGTTGCTCTGCCGATGAGACGGGACTGTCTGGCTACCCGCTTAAGGGCGCACTGCGCAGGCCAACCCTCCAGTGCCCCGCTTCCCAACAGCTCTATCGATCGAACATATTTTGCATTTTTCTCACCATGACGCGCTCAGTGAGGGAAGTGGCTTCTGAAATGGCGGAAACAGCCGCATCTTTTGCCTCTTCAGTAATGTACGTGGCTTCATCCTGCTGCAGCTGGTGCTGTACCGCCGCAGCCACGACAGTGGCAGCGTCGAGTGACTGGCAGAGGGGTTTGAGTGGTGGGAGAATAGGCCTAGGAAGCTGGCACTGTATCACTTGCGTTTGCTCTAGGAACCGCCGGCGGGCCGCTTCGGCCGCGCGCTCTGCACGACGCTTCTCGACCTCCTCCATGTCCAGATCCTAGAATGAAATGTTCACACGCACACTTTATGGACTAAAATTCCAGTAGGACTTTTCACGTAATAAACGCAGCGCCAGCCCCCTATTAATTGTGTAAGCCTGTGGATACAGCCACTGCTGGGTCCTCACACTATACAGACGATATCCGAAAGTGGGCAGCTGCTACCAAGGGAAGCGGCAAAAGCATATCTGGCCAGACACGGCACACTCGAGACGCCACTGATCTGCTGGACGGGGACTCACAGCTTCAGATTCGAGAAGATCCTTTTCCTCTTCTGTGATATCGTCAGGAATTTGACCCGTGACGTCGTTATGGGGTGCAGGCAACGAAGCAAGAGACGTGCGAGCGTGGAGACGCGCCAATTGCAGCTCTGCCTTTGAGCCCATTCCACCTCCTTCTGAGGCCGAACCAACGTCTGATGGATCATTCAGCGGAGTGGCGCTGCTCCCATAGCCCGTGCCTGTGATGCGAGAGGCTGAAGGCCGACAACACAGCAACAAAAGAACGCGCAATACCGGCGCGCACAACGACTCTAGGGATGCGCCAGTAGATAATTCAGCCCCGTTTGCAGTAACCCCACAAGCTCTAATGAGGCCTAGACGCTAACTCCAAATGTGCAACCCCTTGAGATACGACAGAGCCTCAGAGGTTGGCCTCAGAGGCACAGTGAAAAAAACCATGGCGGACCTGCAGTGAGTGGCGTGTCTGATATAGTGCCCGTCAAACGACTGCTACGGAGTTGCTGTTGCAGAGCATTAGGCGTCCGTACGTCACCGGGTGTTAGGCCAACCCCCCCAGAGACCTCCTCAATGTGTGCATTCTCTTCACCCTACAAAACATGGCAGCAGCAAACCCCAACGCCACACCCACCCGTAATTCAGCGACCACTCCAATCACACTGCACACATATGTTTCCGTGCATCTCGTCCTGCAGGACGCTGCAGTAGAAAGGCAACCCCCACGACTGCGATGCTCGTCCCTTCGCCGTCAACATGCGCCTCTCTCTAAACCTTAATCAGCTGCCTTCGTTCCTTTCTGCCTGAATGTCTGTCTTATCTGCCACTTCGCCATTCGGTTCTGGCCCGCATCCACCCCTACCAGCTGCTCACCTCCAGTGGTGTATTGACCCCAAGAAGCGCAAGAGCGTTGCGCGCCTCTTGCTGAACGCGTTCTGACCGACGGGGAATTCGAGAAACTGCCGTGGATGGCGTAGAAAGCCCTGAAGCGCACATACCCCCGTGCAACGCCGTATGGCATTAAAAGGCTGCAATGCGATTCTATACAATGCCGAGGCAGTGGAACGCCAATGCGCCTCCCTGCCACCAGCAACTTCAAAAGCTAAAAAAGATTTCTTATAAAGCACAGCACAGTCGCTCGCACAAGCCAGGCCTATGGAAGAACGGCCGCACCTTCACCACGTAAGTATCTCGGCTCTCAGTTCCAAACCCTAACTGTGTGGATGCGAATCTCCACACCTCACCCTGGGCAAGCAACGTTGATGTTTCATCATGACCATCTGCGCCCGTCAGAAGCGAAGCCTCTGCGCCAAGGCGAACAAGCTCCTCCTGCGCATACGCAAGGAATGTCAGCTCGCATCCTCGATCAAAAATTACCAGAACCCTCCCATGAAGAAGAGCAGACGGGTGGACGAAGCCGCATGCGAAAGTGCTGTGGAAAGGAGCGCCAGACAATCCCACTCACCAGTTCGTGCTCTTTCAACATTGGCTCCGGTAGATTAAGTTTCATTTTCTTGGCAATAGCGTCTTTCTTCAGCTTCTCCTCCTGCAGCTTGAGGTACTCATCCAGGTGATCTTCTCTAAGTCGCTTCAACTTCCGTGCATCTTCCTTCCGCAGCTTTTCCTCCTCTCGAGCGCGCATCGATCCTTCCATGTGCTGCAAGCTGTCAAAACATCAGTCCGCAAAACGAAGCACACATCGTAAAGGCTTCTTAGGCACGCCACCCCATCAAAAGCCGCACAGCACCCCTTTCCCAGGTCTCGTAGAGCCTGAAAGGTGCTCCAATGACACCTGAATAGGCACCACCTGCGATGAAGTATCAGCGCGGGAAGCATTACGACTGCTGCGGGCCCTTTCTACCAATCCCAATACGATAACGTAAACGCCGCATCACCTAATATTCGCAAAGTTCAGATTTCCCTCCGGATTCTCCTCTGACGGGACCGCGTAAAAACCTATACCGAGACACAAACACACCCGTGCGTGCAACACACGTGATACAAAAGCTTGGAACCTGCAGGCCGCACCAGAGTCTAGGATATTTATGAACGCCAGAGCGCGAAAAGCGGGGTTCCTACGGCACGCCTGCGTCTTGTCCTAGGCCCCCACAGCACGTGATTTGCATACGCTAAACCCTAAAGCGAACCTGGGGGCGGTTTCTCTTCAAAGGGCACTTCCTCGTATGGCTGGAAGTTCTTCCTGGTTCGTCTCTTGGCGCCGGTGATGATGCCTGCAGCGCACACCCATGCGCGAAAGCCAATTACGAAACGGAGGGTTTCTCGACTGCAGCACTTGCTCCCATTGACACCACTGCTCCCCCTTCTGGCGAAGGTGGCTGTGCCCCCTTTCAGTCCATCGTGTTGCACCGCCCCGGTTCGCTACCTTTAATTACAACCAAAACTTGACACACCTGCCGCCTTGAGCTCTCTTTTCTTTTGAAGAGACGCTAGCCGGCGTGCCTCTTCGAGCTGTTTCTCCCTAGCCTGCGGAGTCGACAAGCCCACACAGCTGCAGCCCTTGCCCGCGATGGACAGCAGGGCACCGAAGCTTCACTTCTATCAACCTTTTGCGGAAGCCGTAAACGCTTATGCCTAAGGGTAATAAGGCCAACAAAAAGTACTTTGCGCTTTGCCTTCTTGCCACGCGTGTTCGCGAGACGGGCTCTGGCCTCTTCAAGCATTTCCTTCTCATCCTCCGCCATGTCAATTGGATCTGTAGAAACATGCACATTCTCATATTTTTGCCGCTACCTGGTCTTCCGCGAGACACCGCCGTACAAACCCTTGATCGAACCTTATCCCCAACCGAATTCGCAGAACCCGAAGCACGGCGTTAGAAGCTTGCGCGAAAAGCTCCAAGCCCTGACACACACTCAGAAGCATTGCTACCCACGCTCACCTGCACGAGAGGGCTTGGTTTCAGGATGGGGATCAATCTCTCCAGGACGAAGACGCCGAGGGTCTTCCCTCCCTCTCTGTAACACATATATCACAGCACTCCCACCTGCGGGGCATGCATACAGACTCGCCTATTGATGTCTTTTCCTAGGGACGGGGGAGGAGGCGCTTAAGGACTCGACTTCGACACCTTTAATTTCACGCAGTTTGCACTACATGCAGCAAAAGCGCCCTCACGCGCCCTTACCAGAAATCCCACACCCCTTCCAGGGGCCTTGCGACTGCCAGGGGCTTGTGAGAAAGCCGTGCCGCTTGACTTCCCTTCTTCTCCTTCCATCCCTTCTGAGGCAAACACATGATGATCTACCTCACTCAGGTAGTGCTTGCAGCCACTGGCGTCACACAGTGGCACGGAGATGCTAGCGTTTGTGCTCTACCAAGACAAGGGGGAAGGGGTTCAAGCCCCTTGAACCCCTTCCGTGGGAAGCAGCACCGCATGGGTGATCAGGCGCAAACAACGCGACGAAGGCAGACTCGTAAAAAGGGAAGCTTCACAGAATGAGAGCGATGAAAACAAGGCCAGTTTTGCACACAGGGCAGAAAAATGCGACTTGCACAGGGGGGGAAGTGGGGAGAGACAACCACAACGCGCGTACAAATTGGATGCAAAAAAATCCTCTTCACGTTCATCTGCAGACTCACCTTGCGCCTGATCCAGAAGTTCTTCGTAGTGCATAAGGCACTGGTATGCCGTTCTTCCAACAATGGGAGCAATGGTGCGCCACTGTGATGGCATGATCTTGGCCAGATGCAGCAGTTTCTCTTCTTCTTCCAGCGTCCATTCTGTTTTCTTCACGCTAGGATCTAGCCACTCATACCTGGTAATGCATACACATGGCCAGTGCGACGTCAAAGGCATAGGCTTCGGCAGTTGTTCAAGTCAGCGATCCAGATTCTTTGCCGCCAAGCGGTGGGTGGCACTGGGGAGTGCTGCAGGGGGACACGTCACACCTACTGCAACGGATACGAGCAGCAACTCACCACCTGGCTTTGCACTGTTTGGCTGATTTCTTGACAAGAAGAGAAGCCACACGACTCCAGTTGTTGAGGCCATATTTCATAACTGCGGCCTTCAGGATTTCATCCTCGCTGTTCCTCCACACACCCCCCTTAATAAAGATTCGAACCATCTTCGATCCTAAGCCTGATGGCCATATAACCGGGAGACCGGTCCACCTAGTGGCCTACTACAAACAAACCCTATACAAACACTGAGCCCTTGGGTGGAACGCGGTCTCAACCACACCAAAAGCGGATAAGCGCTGCTTCGCGCTTCTAGATGCCGGTAAATAGCCACACCCGCAAGCTGCTCGCAGCACCCTCCACCTTTTGCCGCAGACAGTCTCCCAGAGGAGCCAGCGGCGAGGAAGAGGGAACAACGCAACGAACAAAGCGGAGCCCAGGGCCCTTATTGGCTGTCAAGCAGTAAGCCCCAAGCGCAATACAACTGCCCCCTACGTAAGTCATGGCTTTTTTCCGGTTCTTAAATTCTTGGATTTTTGAGCACGCGTAGTCACGCGATCGAGCAGGTCGCTGGCTGCATGCGCTACAATGCTACCAGCCCCGACTGAGTTACAGATTGCTGACAAGCACAGTTAGTACAGGGCACTCGACTAGCATATCTAGGAATGCACGTCCATTCTAATGACATTTTAGGGGAGACCAAAAGAATCCGTTCAAACGGGGGACTTTCACACTCCTGGTGCTACCAGTGGACGGACTGTGTGCAGCGCATGATCGATTCACCGAGGCTGTATTTGTTCTCGGGCATTCCTCATTTAGGCGTAGAATACCGCAAGAGGCTCTCTCCCCGTCGAAAGTAAGCTTGTCAAGTATTCATCTGACTTCTGCTGAACTCTGTGTGAGCTTGCTCATGGGTTGGTAGATGGTATGATGCGACGCCTGAAGTATGGACAATTACTTTTACATATACATTGGTCGCAGATCTAGTGTGGTTATATATTACTGGAATATTGAGGAGAAAAGCTACGTGATCACGAGCCAACCATCGAGCGAGGCCCTCGACTCTAGAGTAGATAATTTTCCTTGCTGCCTCTTGGCCCCTAGGGAATGGAACGATTTACATATAGATAGGTACCACAACGCTAGTAATATATGATACAGATTAGCCAAGCATTAGCAGTGCGAAAGGTGGGTTCTTCTACTTGACTTGTTGCAGCGCGTTGACCTTTGTAGAATAAGCGAATTTTATTTCATGCCCTCCCGCTCCACCCATGGTCTTCGTTGGGTAACACTTCACCTCAGAGTCCATATAAACTTCACAGATTGCTGTTAAATGCTTTTCAAAATGCCTACCGCATTTTTCTGCTCGCACCGCTCTCGGATTCCGGCACTGAGGGAGATAAACAATTCTGGTGAGTGCACTGCACACTCCAAGAGCTCCGAACATTCATAGCTAGTGGCGAAAAGCATCTAGCACATGCACACACACACACACACAGCATTCCGTCTTCTAGCTGCGGAGCTTTTCCGCAATAGATACGATACGCGGACAGACAAACAGAATGACCAGGAATTTAGTGGTTCCGTGATAACCATAATGGGGGCAGTAAGAATGTTTGGAAAAAGCTTAACCAGCTAAGAAAGAGCTTTCGGAAGGGAGTAGACAAGAGCTTGTTCATGTCATTCCAGGGTTTCATGGAGACGAGGATCTTCAGAGAACGACTACAATAGGAACTATACGCTAAATTAGACTGTTGCACACCATCGTGAACTAAGTAATTGTGCCTGAAATGTGTCCACGAATATGCAAACCGAGAATTCCAAAAAGGTTGAAATATAGGCTAAATATGGTGCTGGCAACGAAAGAATCCATTCCTGGCATTCAGAATGCAGCCAGCTGCTTCATGTGAGTTGATACTAGTCTAGGGCATCCTAAACTACATATTGAGCATATTAGTAAAATAGGCCTTCCATAAGAAACGGCATCGTTACTTCTTACAAGTGCACGGGCTGTTGAAGCACCCCAGCTAGGGTGAAACGGACTACCTCTGTGGGAAGGCGGAACTCGAAGCCTCATATCAACACTGTTTCTGCCGACGAGTTACCTCCGAAGGGCATATACTGCGCTAGCGCGGCTCTTAAATGAAGGCTTGTGACAGAGCCCTGGAGCGGAGAGTACAGCGCTTACGGGGCGCCTTGTGTCCTCATGAGGAAGCGTCCTTTTTTGTTCCATGGCCCAAAAGGCAAAGCTGCTATTTGCAATTGATTGGGAAGCTCACCATTGCCAGCAAGATGGCAGAGGCTAAGTTTTGCGGGTTTTAGGGAATCGCTTAAGGCATTTGAGGTTTACAGACAAGCATGAGTACACAATCACGAAAAAGCAAAGAGCAGTGATTCATGCAAACAAATAAATAGAGGTAAGGTCCCTTCATTAAGTTTGGCAACACAAATTTTTGCGTGCCCTTTTGACTGGAGTGCTGGAGCCACTGCTGAGCGACAAGGCCGCCTAGAGGTGAATTTGCAGCTGTATCTAGAGCACGAAAGTTTCCTCGTTGCAAAGAGTCTGAAAGAAAAACTCCTTCTGAAGTTCAGTGCTAAACCGTTTCGCTTTTGAAGTCAGCACAGATAACAATGCGTGTAGTTCCTCACAATGTGCGTAAAGCAGCTATTCGTCTTTTCTAGACAGCCGTACTCACCCATACAAATAGTGTAAAGATTCGATTTTGTCTGCTTGCTGAGCATTCAGAGGAAAGCGGACTCGGCATCCGCTTGCACATTACTGCAGGAATTGGCTTAGTAATCCAGAGCGCTTCGTAGGTGCGAAGCACGCATGGCATCCATGCGAGGCAAGCATTCAAAACAAAGAATTACTTTTGTGGAGCATTACTATGCATTGTTACCGGGCCCCCTTGTGCGTAGAGCAGGGCTGAAGTTCACGGATTGCCCGCCATGGAAACCTAAGGACAGAGGGCGGCGGCAAAGGGTACCTTGGGCGCACGCCACTCCTGAAATATATTTCCGCTGAGTTTTGACTCGAGGTATATAGGAGATCGGCTTGTTTGTGTGCTCCCTTCGTGCCTTGTTCTCGAGTGGTCATGTCCCGTCAGGTTCCGCTAGACGAAAGACGATGCTGAATGGCTGGGAAACAACGCCTCCGTAGAGTTATAGGAAATGCAGCTCTAACAGTGGGGCATGTGGCAAACAAGGATCCACAAGGGAGGAAATACTGCAGGCGGTAGTGGGGTGTCGCCTCGTAGTGCTGTAGAGCCATGCTCCAGCTGACTGTCCACACGGAATAATGCGCACTGATGCTTTGCTTTCTTTCCTACTAAGAAAAGTGGCACTACAAAGAAGAACAAACAGCTGAAGGCCTGGAGCTTAGGGCCCAGGTAGTCTTTCAGTTGAGCTAGGTCCCTAAAGGCAGGTTGATCCGGCAGCCGGCCACAAGAGGGGCTCTTGTGTAGCTCTGGGCAACTATTGGGTCACAGTGTCTTCCATAGGCCTTCTAGACCTTATTTTCGTAGCTTTGACTAGAAGTTTTGGTTTTAGTTCTCTCTGGCTTCAGAAGAACAGGCGAAAGGCCTCACTGTAGGGACCGGCGCTCCGCGGTACCGAGCACGACTCTCGCGACCGCTGTCTCCTGCTGCTCTAGAGCATCGGGTGCATGCGGCCCTTGTTTACCTTGTACATTGGCGCTAGTGAAGCCTCATCTAGAACGAAGGACCTCCTGAGACGCCGCGCTGCACTGCTCAGGCGCTGCCCACTGTCTCGGCGCACCGCCAGCGTGCCCGGAAGTCGCCAATGTACTATTTGCATGACAACTATCCACATGCCTTCCTCAGCTGTTGAGCAAGCACTGCTTCAGGGGACTCACTAGTCACAGGAAGAGGCCCTCCAGTACCCCCCACCGGTCGCGTCCACCGCTCTTGACTCGAAGAGTAATCCTGGTGGAGTGCTGCAGTCGTTGGCCTGGGGCTTCGTGACGAATGGCAGCCCAAGAGGGCATAGCAGCGCCTCAATGTGGTGCTGCAACTGTGTTAGGCGCTAATGTCTTTTGATTGCTCCAGCACTGCTCCACAGTTAAGGATTTCGAGGCACAGCTCTGTTGGAGGGGGAACAACCTCAACACCCACTCAATCAGCACCAAAAGCAGTCTCTTGCATTTGGAAGCATCAATAGGTAGAGGAGTGGGCCTTTGCGGCTGTGAACGCACTCGTTTTCCGTCCGTTACCGCTGGTTGAGCATGTGCGAAGAGCCTGCCTACGAGAATGCTAGCCAACATCCTTGACCAGGTCATCAAGGCCTACGGCAAGGAGTTTCTTGGCGACTGGGATCCCATAAACAACTTCAGGTTTGCTGCTACCCAATGCCGCTGCCTGTAGCCTATTATTGCAGCACCCAGTGAAGGCGCGAGGTGTTGCAGCATTTCCCAAGCAAGAAAGCTCATGGCACTATAGCCCTTCTCCCATCGTTGGAGGGCCGTTTGTTTTACGAAGTGTATTTCATGCTTCTCTCCTCCCTCAGGATGGCACAGCTCTGAGGGTGTAAACCTCAAATAGGGGCCAGCCATCTGGGGGGAGCTGGAACAGTCCGTGAACAGGATTTGCCACTTTGTTCGCTGGTGGTTTTGGTTGCCTTAGGATTGACTCTCTGACAGACCCAGAGATACACCTGACGAATATTCCCTTCCCTCAACAGTTATTTCAGCTGGCAGAGATCCCCTTCGCTGTGGACTACTCGAATATTGCCAAAGTAAGCTGCATGTCCCACATTGTCCCAACACGAATGCCCCAAACACCTCAGTGCCTTCTTTCGGACAACTTGGGATGCTCTTCTACATACGGCATGCTCAGAACTAAGACAATGTAGAGGAGTGCCTATGAGCATTTTTTGCTGCGTCTCTATGCAGGTGCGGGCAAAGTTCTCGTGGCAGACATTTTTTGGAGCTCCAGGAACTTATCCTTTTGCCATTGAGGCGGACGATCTCGAGATACGGTAAGGTGTCGGCAAAGGAGACACTGCCAGCGGCGCTCATACTCCGTGGCGTTGCTTTTACTGCTGCTGCCGCTGCCCTTTACCTTCGCTGCTGGTGCATGGGGTGCTGGCCCAAGTTCTCTGCACGCGACACCGCGGCATGAGCCACGGGATTTTTCAGAGTGCCTTAATTCTTCCCCGTAGAAGGCTGGTGCTGTGTATTTGCACTGGAGCTTTGTGCTAGCCAGCCACATAACACAGGCTTGCAAGAAGCGCACACAGCTCGGCTTCGCTCGATCCCTGCCTAATAAAGGCCGTCTGACTGTGTTGCGTGCTCAGCATTCGGCTTTTATATCCGAGTGAATGGAACAGCGAGTTCTGGAGAGACAAAATTTTAAAGGCCAAGCTGAAACGCACTGTCTTATGGGAGAAATTCGCCTCTTTGCTCGGTTCGGCCCAAGGGGACAGGTCATCTGTGGCGCAGACTTTAGAGCCTAGGATTGTTAATTCGCTGGCCATCAAGGTCCGCAATATTCACGTACATATTGTTGACGACAATTTAGGGGCGACGCCGTGGGCATTTGAGGTAAGGCGTAGCGCCAGTAGAAGGCGAAGGGCTTTACTTCTTCAGGGCGCAAGCCTTCTGTCATTGACCGGCACTGTCCTGTCTGCCAGTTGTAGCGCAGGCCTGCCTAGTTTTTCAGCATGCTTGGCCTCCACTATCCGCTTGATGTGCTCGCCTATGTGTTTTTCTCGGAGGCTGGCTTCGACGTGCCCCTCTTTGCATCTACCACTCCGTCGTATCCTCACTTATTGGCAGCGCCCACTTCCTTTCGTGCTTGCCTTTGTTATTAATGCGATGCGCCCAATTAGGATATGTATATAGGCAAATCAGCCTTCGCTAATGCTTGACGATGTATTCTAAGAGCTTGCGCCATTAGGGCCTCTCCTCGGCACTCCGTGTGCGGTCGCGTGCTGCAGTGCCATGTCGATGAGTTTTGCATTGACTCTCCCAAGCGGGGCGATCCGCGCATCTCTGACATTGAGGCGACAGGTAGCCTGAAGGCCCTTTTTACTTACCTCACAGCCAGCGCGGGTTGTGCAGGCTCAACCTAGGAGTGCATTAACGCGTATCCGACCCCTCGAAAGGCCCTCTCCTTGTTCCTTTGCCTCCCTTCTGACGTATGGTCGGATCTTCTTTTAATCTGTTCGTGCACCTCCTGCGATATTGTGGTGCGTCGCTCCACGCAGGGCTGGAGCAGTGCCTCCTTATGGGACTCTGGATGCGTTTCGTGGGGCTGCATTTCTGGTATAGGGAGTTCAAGCGTCCTCAGCTCGAAGGCAAAGCTGGCGTTTCCGTCAATATCGACAAGGTGCCTTTCACACTGAGTGATATAGTTCAAAGCCTATCAACGCTCCTTGGCTTTATGGATATGCAGTTACCAATGCACTTCAACGCTCATTTTTTTGTGCACATTGAATCCTTTTACTTACACAGAGCAACGAGCTGTCCTTAAAAACAGGAGGGATGTTGAGTCGGTAAATGCTCCACCATTTCACGCAGAACGGGCTAATGTGCCATTTGACTGCACTGTCTCGCTTGGTGTACAGGCCCGACAGTTGCGTCGCCGCCTCCGGCGGAACCCCAAGGATGAGCAAGCTCAACGATTGCTCTCGGAGCTGTTGCAGAGAGATGAAGGCACAACAGCTGGTGGATCCCCTTCCGTTGGAGCTGGTGCACCCGGTGCAGCATCTGCTGGACCTGCTGCTGGGCCGCCCTCTGGGGTAGCGGAGGCACAGCAAGGAGCCTCAGAGCTCCTACCAGGCTTGCAACGCCTAAGGAGACAAGGAAGTCAACCTGTAGCAGGGGTCGACGCTGGGACCCTCACGAACATGCTGAGCAAAGAAATTCAGGAGACTCTTCACATCGAGGACCAGAGTGTTTCCATGTCTCTAGCATCGAGAGTCCTCCAGTGGGGCTGGTGGTGTGGTGCGTTTATCGTGGCCCCTTGAATGCCCCCACGCGTCTGTGTAATCTACCGCCTCACCCCTATACTCCCATATCAGTACGCTGCATTCGTCATTGAGGGCCCTTACTCGGGCTTTTGTGATGTTACCGATGTGATTACAGGCAACGGAGCGCGCCTACGTGCGTTTGGTAGCACCGAAGAAAAATTAACTCCTCTTGCCGCCGACAACCTGCTTAGCACAGGAGCAGCGGAGGGCAGTTCTACGTCTTCTATGAATTTACTGCCCGCGAACACAGTCAGCACCGAAACTGTTACTCAAAATCCGGCAGTAGCGGCTTCAAACGCAGTTGCATCAGCTGAAGCCGCAGCGGAGGCCGCAACCACGGCTAAAGCGGTGGCAGTCGCGGCCCTTCGCAGCTCAGAAAATGAAGGAGAATCGAGTGACACTAACACCGAAAACGAAGACGATCTCTTGTCAGGAGTGCGGGCGTCTAGAGCATTCAAAGTTGTCCCATCTCAGATAAAGGACCTCCTCGAAGAGAATACTCACGCATTTCGTGTAACTCCTAAGGCAGGAATTGAAAGTTAGTCGAATCCTGATCTGCGCACAATTATTATCGATTGTATTGTGCTTGGCACCGCTGATATTCTGCCTGTTGGGGACCAATCGACCATTGCTGGCACCTAACCTCTCCCAAATATCTTAATTGAAAACCTCAGATCCTTTCTTACGGAAAGCCTTCGATTTTGTGGGCGTTTAAGGCTTTTGACGTGGATTTTTTCTAGCTGGGTTTGGTTTGGCCCTGTGCTGCCGCAGTGCATATATTGTTCAAAAAATGGGAATTGCGCGCACTGGGGTCGAACCTAGCCGCCAATCGACAAAGCTGGAAAACAGTGGAGCTATCCTTTCTCAACCATAACGCAAGCCTTTATAGCCCCTTGCCAGCGGCTGATGGCTCAACAGAGCAGCAGAGCAATCACCAGGAGGCCTCTCCTCAGCAGGCGCGAGCACCACCTCCTCCGCTGTTTGACGGCAGTATGGACCACAAACCACTTCAACTCACTTTCACTTCTGCTGCCGTAGCAGCACTCTTCAACTTCATCAAGTTACTTGACGTGTGGTTCATATTTCTAAAGGGCTCGGGGAGGCTCACAAGGTCAGTGGCATCCTTCTACTCCAGTACCTCCGCTTCGTTAGTGTTACGAGTCCAAAAGCAGGTCTGTGCGCTCACGTGCTTGATAAAAGGACATGCTGCAAACCCTGCAATGGAGGCCTCATTATTATGTTGGCTCAGAGTTGTCGCGCGGGAAGAGGAGTGTGCAACCTATGTGGAAATGTGGAAGAGGCGGCTTACTGCTAAAGTGAGTGCTGGCGTCGGGTACCATAGCGGCTGCTTGGGACTATCGATTCCGCCTTGTGCTGTTACGCCTATCCGCCGTTTTGGAGTGAATGTCCTTCGGTTTTGGGGGTCTGAAGAGCAACACAGTACATGCGCTGTGGTGAGCGTGTCCCGTTTTGTGGTTCAGGCTGAGATGCGCGAGGTTGTCGATCGTTTTATTGATGATTTTGAATATTCCACTCCTCTTTATTTAATACTAAAGCTACGACAGGTTCGTCAGAGCCTACATTTTGCACTCCGACTAAACGTTCCTCAGCAACTCCCTCTTTTAGTGTCGATGCGTTGAAGTTGAGCCATGCCTTCACTGGTCATGCTACCGCGTGTGCCCGCAAAGCAACGGCTGGTTGGTCGACTTGTAGGCTGTCCGTGCAATAACACAGTTGGCGGTTTCGGAAACCTTTGGTTGTGTGGACGTGGCATGCAGTTGGCGGAGGATAATTTGACATGGCGGGACGGCGTGAGCGCTGCTGTCCTCCAGAAGCAGATTTTTGGACGGTTCACCGGATCCTGCTGTGGGCCGGACGCGGGAGGTAGCATGCAGTGGGCAACAGGCGAGACGGCAGAAACCGTTTTAGATGATGAAGGAGAAAACGAGTTCACAGATAAGGAGCGGCTCCTCCTAGAGGACATTGCATGCACTGTCGACGAGGCCTCAGGCGAACAGAGAGGGGGATTCGGTGGCAGGCGGTGGTTTTATATAGATGGCCTGCTCTCCGTAATAGCGCCAAACCTTTGCTTCCGCCTCTTGCCCCTTATACAACCAGGTATGCATGTAAACCCCCCACAACAATTTCAACAAAGGGACAAGCATTGGAACCAGCGGAAGACCCTTGGCCGTCAGGGCACTCTGGCACTGCTGGAACGCCTAGAGGCTCAGGACGCATGGGACAATCCGTCGACGACAGCACAGGCTGGTGACATCCCGCCTACAACGCTGATGTTCCGCGTCTGCACCGACTTCAAGTTCCGTCAAGAAAAAAGAAATGATTTTTTCAAATGCCACGACATTTTTATTGATTCTGTTTTCGTTGAAAAGGGCTTCGCCTCTCTGAAGGCAAGGCCGTGCTCCGAAGCGATATTATTGCGCTCATCTCATAATGCAAGCATACAGGTAATTACCATGGATTTACGCCGTGTGTGGAATGCGATTCCTCCTTTTTCCCCCTCACCTTTCTCGCCCCTTTGCATTGCCTTTTTCGAGCGCGGAGGTGGAAGTTGGGCATCTCTTATGTTTATTTCGCTCTTGAGAGTGCAAGCATCTTTCGAGAACAGTATCCCACCGGATATAGCTTCCATGTTGTACCATTCTGGCAAACCTTATAGACTGTACACGAGAGTGTGAGTTTGGCTTGCTGCAGACACCGTTCCCGGATCGTTTAATCTATGCCAGTTCTCTGGGCGAGCTGGGGTGCACCTCTTGCGTCTACTTGCCGGCGGATCCGCCGTCTCGCCTCGGTTGGGGTATTGGACCAGCACGTCCACCTCTACGCGGCCGCGCTGTCGAGATCCCTAGCGCTTTCATGAAGGTGGATGAGAGTAGTACGGAGTTCGATCTGAAAAGGAAAGACGAGCTGCTGAAATCCCCCCAGTACTACGACAGGGGTGTAGATAGGGGGGGAGCTGCTCTTGGGCGCGTGGCTCAACAGTCAGAGGAACAACAACTGGATAACAGTCTACGCAATGATTCAACACCGAGCCAGAAATCGCTGCCGCAGCGAATGAGACCATCGTTGGTTTATAACAACATCCACGCCTTTTTCGATAGGGCCAGGCACCTGGCAGATATTGTAAAGAAGGTCCCTCAACGAGCCATCGAAAGGGTCATGAGCCAACCGAAGCCGCGTGGCTCGATTGGTGGTGATAAGAGCCGCACCATTCTGATTAGCATCAGCAGCAAAATGGTGTGGGATGCGGAGTTGGGAGCCCCTCTAGAAAAGAAGAAGACATGGATCAATATCCCAGAAATTTGCGTATCAGCCCCCGAGCTCTTTCCGCTGGCTGAGGCGCTTCCGGTAAGCTTTTCGAATATACCCCTCAAAATCTGCAATAATGTATTCAGATGGTTCTATTTCGCTTGGTGGGGGTTGAGCAAATGCAAGCCCCCCTTTTTCCTGAAAGATTGCAGGTTGCATGCAGGGTCAAGAATCTCTGTAATTCCTGTGGTGTAACAATGCGTCCACCGCATCTATTCTGTGTGCGTGCGTGTGTGTGTGTGTGGCCGCTTACGCAGATGAGCTTTGCTACTTGGGACCTGTTCAGGGAGAAAGATTGTCTACTGCCGACTACCACAGAAGATGCCATGGGCCTTGCTCTGGGGTACTGCACCAACGTCGACAACACACTGCGGCTCACAGCCCCGAAAGCTACAGTGGTCAGTGTATCACCATCATTGGCAGTGTTATATGGATTCCGCCAAATAGTATAAATAGCTGCAGAAGCTCTTTGCCCCCTAGTCCACTCAGACAAGGTTCCTCTTTGAATGCCTCCTAAGCATCTCCTGCATGATAGAACATGGGTTTCTCTTGTCTGTTGCATTCAGATTTACCATTTGTCCTCCCTTGATTACTCTCGCGTACTGTCTCATCTGAGAAGAGACGTCCTTGCCGAGGCGCAGGAGTTGCAGCATCGGGCAGCGGCAGAGGCGGCCGCTAAGGCGGCTGCAGAATCAGCAGCTGCCGGTAATGGCCGTTTTGGATGGAATCCTTGGGAAAGTCAAGCTGCCCGTGGTGACAGCGAAGGCCGCACCAGCAGCAGCCCTTCGGAGACTAGCACTATCAAACGTGGCTGGGACGGGGACTGGGCAGAGCGCTCATTAGCAGCTGCGGCAGCGGGTAGGCCCCTTGCTTTTCTTGGTGAGCGGGCCGCGGATGCTTGGAAAGAGTTCGAGGCGCATAAATACATGTTTTCAAGGAATTCCTCATCTGTCCCGTCGCTTGCAGATCCTCACTCAGAGGTTCTTTCCTTCTCAGATTCCTTCGTTTCACCTTCCCCCAGCGACACTGGGGTGTGCAGTCCTTCTGCAAAAGCAGCACCGCGGCATGCCGCTCAAAATGGCCAGCTTGGCGGTTCAGAACGCATTGATGACGACTCAGATGCGGATACATTCATCGAAGATTATTTGTGGGCCCACAAATCTTCTTGTGCTTTGAAGGATCGGCTTCTGTCGGATGTACACTATGAACCGGTCGAGGCTCACGGCTTCGCCTCGTCGTGCTGTGGACTCAAAGCGTCTGCAACGACTCTCCGATTAAATCGGACTGTTAAAAGTCGGGACCGTTCCGTTGTCTGGGAAACGCTAAATGTGTCTCTCGACGCACTAGAAGCAGCAGTGATGGCTCAATCCCCGAACACCAACGGCACATCAAGCCTCACTACGGACTGCACGGTGCTCTCCGTATTTGATGTGAATGTGAGTCTCGAACTTTCTGTACGTGCCTTATCTGCCTCGTTCGGGCTTTTCCCTAGATCGACTTATGCCGTAACACATTCAACATGCCCCCATCCATGGTTTGCCCTTGTCAGCTTTTGTTTGCATGTGTAAATGCACCACACCTGTGTATGCGTGTGTGTGCATGTGCCTATGCCTGTTTGTGTATGTACGGCACAACCTCCGTCTACAGGTGGGGACGACAAAGGCACCTCAGCAAAAAGTGGACGTGAAGGTGGGTCGGGTGAACTTGGGTGTATGCACTCAACTTATCTCTCTGGCTGCATGCATACAATTCCTCAATCCTATTTCATTCCCCTACACCGACGCGCTTCGAGATCCTAAGACGCTGCTCTTGAAACTAGCACAAATCGGATCTCTGCAACGCAAAAGTGCTTCCACGAAGTCACCAAAAGCTAGGTCAACCGAGAACCAACACCAGCAGCCACGGATTTCCCCCCCAGTTCAAGGGACTCCCAGGAAGGGAATGTTCCCAAGCAGCACTGGGGATGCGTTGAGGGGAACAGTAGCAGTTCCAGCAGGCACGACCACTCATGATGGCGATGAAGACAGGAAATGTTCAGGCTCCTTGCCATCCAAAGACCCCGGAGGTCCTACGTCCCAAGAAACTTCACAGAGAGCACCAGACGCTTTCTTGCCAGTACCCACCAGTGGGCCATGGTCAGAATGCGGTGAGCAATGCATAAACATAGGCATAACCTCCACTTTACTTTTTCTACCCATGTCACGGCATACCTTTTCGTTGTGAAGCCAGCACTCTGAGTATTGGCCGATCTCAGATCTTCCCGACGTTCAGGGGTGGCTAATAATTTTTAGCACGATTTGCTTGTGCGGTCGAGTTTTCTTTGTCCATTGGCGTGCAGAAGCCCATCGTCTTAATTGGTTTTTTAGTGATACAGAGATGGTTAAAAGGTTCACGAGTGATATTTCTCCTTTAAAGTTCCTTGGGCCTGGACAGGAAAACAAGGAATCATATCAGCGGTGGAGGGTCGCTCAGCGTCGGCTAGCAAGTGGTAAAAGTGTGCCCTCCGGGATCTTTCCAGATGGGTTTGGTACGGATGGGGCTGATGCGCTCGGCAGGACTGGAACAGACACCGCGCTAACCCCGCTGCAGATCTCCGCCAGGGTGGGATGTCTGTGTGTTGGCATGTACACGCAACAGCAGTATCTGGCGGTGCTGCTGAGGATCTATGAGGCCCGCGTGTCTCTGAGGAAGAAGCGGAAAGATATTCGCATGAAGGCCAAAGTTGGAGAGTTTTTCATTGAACATTCAAAAGCCCAAGGCACGCATAGGCGCAGTATCGTGCTGTGTAAGAAAGTGGTTCATATAGGAGTTCAGTGCAGACGCTGGGGCTCGTCGGCCGGCCGTGCGCTCCCGTCCTCCCCAGTACCCTATTCTGCAGAAAGTGATCCTGCCGCTCTTGTTCGCTCCGAGATGAGGGAATGGTCAGGCAGCAACCAGCCCACACCTAGGAGTACATCCTCGCAGACTGGTAGGCAGTCTTCTCAGTGTCCAGCAATTCAAGTGCCCGAAGCGGGGACAAGCTCGAACAGGAGGCATTCAACTGCCGTGCCTGGGATTCGCGTCGAGCGCTGCAGGGCGAGTAGCCCTGGAGCAAGAAGTACTGGGGATGTCGCGGGAAAGAGGGTTCTTTCCAGCCCTTATGGGGTCTCTGGTGCATCAGATAATGGCCACTTATTCAACCCATTGCAGCAGCAATTGCTGCTATATAAGAAACAGCAGCAAGAGCAAGAGCTGAAGAGGCAGGCTGGGAGGCGGGCAAGAATAGTTGACGAGGCCACACCTAGGAATGGCGCAGTCTTGTGTGAGGAGCGAGTTCATGCATCCCAGCCCCTCGACAGCCTGGGCGTGGAGAGCGATCAAAGGCAGATCCATAGGAAGAGTAGCTGGGGGACAGCCTCAGATGACAATGACGAAGCGCAGCAAAATGAAAAGAATACAGGAGATAGTTCGTTCCCGTCTTCCCTGGAATCAGAGGAGGAAATGCCCTCCCCCCTGGTAACCCTTCGTCACTGCATACACGGCCGTGCCCGTTCAGGCACAGAGAACGGGCCTAATTATCCATCAGATGATGCTACAAAGTCGCGGGAGAAGCGCAGTCTTTCAGGATTCCTGCGTCATGCACGAAGTCGTACGAATGCCACAGGGCAGCCACTAGATCAAAACCAGCACCACCACTTTGGGTGGAAGTGGCAGTGGAGGGGTGGTAATGCTGAGGACAGCCATGTGGACGATGCCATCCATGACACCAAAGAGAGTTCCCTGTCTAAAGGCTCTTCTAGTGAGCCCGAGAGGTCGTATGGAGGAATGATGGCATCGGGGGAGGATGGGTGCTGGTCATCCGACGTGGTGGGAGACTGGACCTTGGGAGATGACAGAAAGGGAGACCTCACTCACCCACCAGTGGAGTCACAATCCCACATCGGGCACGACTGCTGCTTTGGCATTTTAGGAACCCCGCCTCTCAATCTGTTGCTATTCGAGGACAAGGCTGGACAAAGACGGGAGGGCAGGAAGAAAACCGGGAAGGAGGATCTCCTGTCGAAGCGGAAGGACAGCAGCAGCATCAAGAGAGATCAGATGTTTTTGTCTCTCCGCCTTCAACCAGAGTCAAAGAACACCGAAGCCCAGATATGTCTACAGTCCGTGCATGCGTTTCCAACTGCCAATCTTCTCTGCTGCTTAACAGACGCAGCTTTATGCTTGAACAATTCTTGGAACGAGGAGTCAATACGTTCGCGGTGCCTCCTTGCGTGCTTGTTGGGAGATGTTCGATCCCAGAGGGCAGCGCGCGTAGCAGGCCTTAATCTTCACGCCGCTACGGAGATCGACAAAAAGCGCCCCATCAAGAGGCAGTTTACGCTAACGCGCCGCGCACAGCAACAGCATCGAGCCGACATGTATAGTAGCAGGGGTTCTGAAGGTAGCGGCGACACGAGCACTTACAGCAGCAACTCAGTGCCCCCCGGTGGCCTCTCACGTGGAAATATGAACTTTAGAAAGCAAGCCAAGACTACATTCAGTCGCTGGGGACCCCCCGAAGGTTTCTCAGACGACGGTAGTAGCTTGCTAGGACCTTTAGCAGCTGATGGACCGCGACGAATTTCCCGAAGCCTTTCCGGGGGGGGAAGGCGAAAGAGGAGCTTAAGGGGGTCCTCCTCAAAGGATAAGATGCACGGCCCTGGTGCGTCACCCCATTGCAGCCCATCTAAAGCTCCCAGTGGCACTGATGCCGCAGGGGAATGTCGGAGTGGGAATGCAGGTGTCTCTAGTGCGCCGCAGCAAGCGCCGGCCTCTCCAAGAACATCGCCAAAGACACAATCTGAAACTCAGAATCCCAAGGGCGTTTCAGTGACGATAGACTTAATGCTTAAAGACGTAACGTGCAATTTGCTTATTGATGATGCCAACGGTCCCTTCGCAGCTGAAGATGCAGAGTCATCCGAGGCCCCCTGCGCAGACTGCACTGCTCACGCGGATGTGGCACCAGTTTTCGACACATCGGGTAATGATATTGGAGAGCAAACATATGTAACACAGCAACATGAGGAGAAGCGGGCAGCTATGAAGCGCAGGCGACGGCAGAGCCAAGTGCTGTTCAGTAGCGGCGTGAGCACACATAGTAGCATCAGCAATGGGGATACAAGCAGCACGGCTAGCAGTGTCTCTACAGACGTTCCCACTGGGGGGGACGCAGGTCTAGCGTTTCCTCCGTTTCCTGTATTATTTTCTCCAGATCTCTGTGTCCCCCGAAGCATGGCAGCCCAGTGTGGAGGGCTGCGTTTCGACTCTTCTTTGAGCCGGGTAGTTGTTGCGGATGCCCAAGCCATAGGAGTTCGACTTGATGCGGCCCTAAGGGTCATGTACACCAGCGTGCCGACAGGCAGTAGCACCAGCGGAAAGCACGAGGAGCTCAAGGATGCTTTGCAGGTGGGCCTTTGGCGATTGGAGGCTACGCTCTTGAGGAATTGTACCTGGGCGTTTGCCAGCGCGGTCTTTTTCGACCTTAATTTTAAGGCTGAATGCCTTCGCCTGATTCCCGCAAAAAAGCGACGAACTGTCGCGGGAACGACAAAGGCTCTGTCGAAAGGCAGTTCTTCGGGAAGGGTCGAAGTGGATACCGATGTGCTGCCCAATCGTTTCGCGCACTTGAAAACTGTGGAGGAAGGAAATTCGGAGGAGGAGGGTGACACACCCGGGGCCTTGCATCGCAGCGTCTGGTTAGCCGACGATACGGGAGATCGCCCTCAGAGCGGCGAACGTAAGCTACGGAGATCTCGTAAGTCTCTTTACACAACTCCTTGGGAGCATAAACCCGACACTGAATGGCCGGAGGGATACGCCAGTGCGGAAGGATCTGTGACCGGATCCAATGACAGGAAGATCAGGGCGTCCTACCCGGGTCTCGCAGAAGGTAGAATAACCGGTTCTACAGGGCAAGGAACTTCGAGAAGGACGGAAAGTGCCGTTGAAGTCGAACGCCTTAAGAGACAGTTTTCGTCTGCTGCACCCCGCCGCTTGCCCAGCAGTGGGAGTTCATCCTTTTTCCGTCGGGTTTTTGGGTCGCGCAATGCAAATAATGCCGCAGTGGTATCGGAAAGCCCAGCTGGGAGTAGCGGTCAGTTCGATCCGCGTTCGTGGCGAGGGCGTCACTTGAAGCGGACAGGAGGGGGTAATGCAGGCCGTTATACTGAGCGCCAAGGGGCGGTGTCAGACATGAAAAACTACACTGATCCGGAAACACGCCACGCAGAGAGCCCACGCACTGCAGGAGCTACAAGGAAGCGGCGGCCTCCAGAGGTGGCTGCCCCAACGCGTAAGGTATCCCCGCCTGTTCGCAAGCTTGGTAGCAGCATAGCGTGGCCACGAAACCTTTTAAAGCCGCGCCGGACTCTTTCTACACTGAACAGCGCTAATTCTGGTCTACTGGAGCTCGTGTCAAGCACCCCAAGTGGACGAGGTGCCTTGAGGTATTATCCTTTCGAGAGCGATGTAGCAACCGCCTATGCCAGTACTCAGTCGCCTTTCGCGCGTCATGCCAACATGCCTGGAAGATCACGACTGCGACAGAGCGGGAACGTAGAGCGCTCTGGTACCGGCAGGCAAGGCATGCGGGCTTCCAGTGCTACGCCCAGGTATGTGCTTCGCTCTCTTTATAAGTATTTGCTGGGTACCGCAACTGCGTGAACTGAGATTCTGGTGGTGCACTCCGTAGAGGCCCCTTCATTTCGCTGGGTATAGAAAAGTAAGGGGCCCTTCGGGCCCGTGAGCCAGGTTTTTGCTGCGCCTCTTTAAGCCTTTGCTTCCCTGTGGGTGTGCCGTTATGGATTCAGCATGGAGGGTATTGTGCCCATGGGATCTGCATTTGACCAAATGCAGCGCGTTGTGGGACAGACTACCGAGGTGAGAGCAAGAGCTTCAGTGCCGCGTACAGCAAAACCAACCGCCACACGTGCCAAGCGGGAGGAGCGGCGCGTTGTGGAAATTCCTGCCAAGGAATGTGAAGAAGAGCGAGAGCTCCTTACATGCACAGCAATTGATTTGGAGGTCAAGCGCGTCGCCATCTGGAGTGCAGTCTATTTACAAGACAACAAGGCTGCTGCAAATCCATGCAGGGCAGCCGGAGCCGTAGCAGCGCTTGCCGCTATGCAGTCGAGACAGAATAAACAGAAGCACCGCAGCGGCTGTGCCACAGCGCCTTCGGCCGCCGCAACATCCACTGCTGGAAATGCGGATAATCAGGAAGCAGAGAGTGCTGCCAGCGGAAGCTCGAAGAGTCATTTGGCGGCATATGTGCCGGTAGGTCGCCGAATGCATACAGCTGTTGGAGCGCAAAGAGGTTCTCCCACAGTTGCTCAGGTGGCCGCCATTGACAAATCCAGGATCGCCGGCAGCGGACTTCCCGTGGTAGACGCTTCGCGAATATCAACGTCATGTAAATCCGCAGGCCGGGGCACGAGCAGGCATACAGTCAGCAGGGTAGTGGAAGAAGTGCAACAGCTTACGTTTCTGTTAAGGGAAGTGTGGACAGAAGATTGGCTGTCTGTTTCTCTTCCTTCTCCTCCTCCCTTTGGCACGTACTTCCGGGCACAAGAGGGGCGCATCCTCTTGATCCCAGTGCTGCTTCAATCATCGACGAATAAAGAGAGAACTCTTCTACAGCGAAGGCTCCAAGAGGCAAAGGCTGAAGCCGAATCAATGGTCATAGCTCGTAAGGGCAGGCGCTCTACAAGTAAGATTAGACAGGATGAGGACAAACGTGGAAGTGCAAGGTTGCGCACTAAGCTACCAGAATCAGTCAACGCAACCAATTGATAACGACGAGTGCACGCACCATCTGTTTTTGGATTTTCATGATTCTGTGATCCTCTAGAGGCACCGAGTTCCACTTCTGAGTACTGGAATTCCTTAGGGTGGCTGTGTCTCTCATGTGTGCTTATGTTCAGACGAGAGGCACGAAGCCTCTATCGTTCCCGACAGAGCTGCGATGAGGACATTGCAAGGCATGAACGCACGAACCACACCAGCAGCACAGGCAGCACTTGCTGGAGCTGCACTCAAACTCAACACACAAGAAGACGAAAAGCAGGACGAAAAGAAGACCGCTGCTTCTGAGAGACTGCGAGGGGCTGCAAATATCTCGCCTCATATATCCTTGATGTATAGACTCCTGGATCATTCCAATACACCATGCCGAGACATGCGAGCACCCTTGAAGTACCAAGCTCCTGATGGCTGTCGACCTGGCACAAAAATTGTCTGCAGAGGAGATATATGCCCCACATTTTGCTGTTGCTCTCCATTCCTTGTAAGGCAGCCTACTATTATTTTGGAGTCACATTCTCTGAAATCTCATGGGCAGACAGAGACACAGGCTTCTTGGCAACTCTTTTGTCATCGACTATAGGATAGTGATTATCAAAGATATGTAGCTAAGAATCATCTCAGAGAAAGTAGCATAGAACCTTTAGCCCGTGGGTTCTTTGGGTGTTCGTACAGGTGGATTGCTTCACTCAGCTATTTGGAAAGGATGGAGAAATGACTGCAGTGCTTTCACGTCTATCGATGGGTCTGCGAGCCATCCGCATGGGCATGCAGCAACAAGAGCACAAAGCAGCAGAGGCGGCTCGAGCAGCAGTTCAATGTCTGCCAACTTTGGCGAATTCGTCCGAGTTGGCTGTAGCAGCGCCTTCACCGCCTTCGAACCCAGGACGTTCGCTCTTACCTCCCCAGCACGAGGAACCTGACACTGGTGCGTCTGGGGCGCCAACCCGCCCAGCCGTAGGACTGTCCATTGGAGACGATACAGCAGCAGTTGAAGGCTCAGAGGAGGCAGCTCTCAAAGTTGACACCCGGTTGTGGGGCGCTCTCCCTGGTTCCCTGTTGCAGCTATCTTTGGCCTTGCGGACTGCGTTGGAACGGCTCACACATGATTCGTTTGTGTCTCTCTGCATTCATTCTCTGCAACTAACACTTCCATCCCCTTGTCAGCTTCTCAACCTTCCTGCCATTCCTGCCACCAAGCGACTACTCCCGATCACTGCTGTCCGGCCGAATCTGAGTTCAGAGGCATTCTATTTCCTTTGTTGTCTTTCTGCTGCTCCAATATCGCCATGCATTGCTCTTGATCTTATCATCACCGTGAGGGGCGTAAGAAAATCCTCACATCCCATTTCTCCCTCCGAGCAACAACAGCTGCGGTGGTATGCTAACAACCCAGCCGGTGGAGAAGAGGCCATTGGGTCTGTGATTCTTCCAAACCGCGCAACGCCGAGGCAGCGAGACGTGAAAAGGGGAAAGCCGTTCCCCCTTTCAGCACTGCAGTTTCCAGGAACCCAGGCGTCTCCTTCAGCGGCATCGGCAGCTGCAATGGCGGCACCTGCTACAACAGCAGCGTTTGAACGGCTTGCAGCTGCAGAAGTGCAGCAAGGACCTTCTCGCGGCTCTGTAAAAGCAACAGCACCAGTTCTGAGGCTGCAATTGCTCAAGCGGCCACGTCTACGTGACGCAGCGATCCCATCTGCTCAGGAAGTGGCTCAAAGCAGCTCTCCCCGTATTGTACTTTCTCAAGGTGGAGACCCACGACTAGATAGCCCGTTTGGCGAGGCTGAGAACTCCAGTGCACAGCAGATCTACACGCCATCCAAGGAGAAGCAACCCAAACAAGCGGATTGCGTGTTGGAGGTTCTTCTCAAGGATCTGGAGGTGACATTTGTTGCCGAAGAGCGGCCTCCGGAACTGCTCGTGCAACAGCAGCGCTTAACACACGGGCTGGCATCTCGCTCAGTTTTTGGATCAGCAGTGTATGGAGGGAAGGTGGTTCAGGAAGCTGATGCAAATGGAGGGGTGGTAGGCCAAGCAGAGAAAGCAGAACCCGTAATTGAGCCTTTCCGCCTGGTTTTATTTCTACGTGACTGCATTGTCAGAGGAGAGGACGGCGTCAGGCTGCTTCAAAATGCTTCCGTCCTTCCTAAACTTTTCTCTGGGGCCTTCGCCACGAGCGCACAGGCATTGGGAGGATCCCACACCCCTCAGGGCGCCGCATCTGTAAATACAACTGGGACTCAAGCCTCGGGTTTATCCGGCGTAGCATCAACTCGGCGTTCTGTGCACAAGACCAGGTTGCCTGTACCGCAGGTGCTGATGTCGGATACTGCAGTACAAGACCCTTTGCTGCAGGGGTTATTGTGGATATCTGACGAAAAAGCTTTTGTCTCCGGGGAGTTATCCCACATGAGGATACAACTATGTGCCCTTCAAGGAGCTACAGTGTATTCTTGGGCCACCAGCTTGTTCGGAGCTTTACAGCAGTTGAAACATTTCAGCTTGCAGTTTCCTGCCATTAGCTTTGGATGCTGCTACTCTACTGCCTCATGGCTCTCCCCTGTTGGTGTCAGCACCCATCAACTTTTAAGGGTCGCCCAGCTGCAATCTCAGAGTTCTTTGCCTGCGGTTCCGGATCAGCTACGGCAGCCTCGTGCGGCAACCCAGGACGAACAAGCTGTCCACAGGTCTTTGCTGCTGCAACGGAGAGGCCTTGGCATACTGTGTCTCCTCTATCCCGCCCTTCCTCCTCCATCCCTTGCACCAGAAGATTGGCACAGCTACCTCCCTCTGCAGCTGCCTGAGATGCCTACACCGATGTCCATACAACAGGTGCTACAAGTGATCGAGGCCGAGGCTGCAGCAAGAGAAGTAGCTGAATCAAGCACTGCGGCGGTGGACACTGCAGTCCCTCTTTCTCCTTGGAGGTTAGAAACGACCGATCTCTTTCAGCACCACGTGGATTTGAAAGCGAGCAACCATCCACCGCCGGTGCGCTGATACGTTTTCCTATGTGTTGATTAGAGGCACTTTTAAAAACTGGTGGATATCTTAGATGGCTCAGCATAGCTCTACAGCAGTACTGGCTTTGGTCTGTTACAATCTTAAGACTACTAGCCAGGTCGGGTGCGAACAGGCGATGTTTGGCTCGGTTCAGTGTGCTCCTGTGGTCGTCCAGTAGATTCTTGCTGCCTCTGCGTGTGTGCCCTGCAGATAAAAGGCACTCACGGATACGGAGACTCCTCGCCGGTCTCTGAGCCTTTCCAAGGGGCACATTCAGCTGATGCGTCATCTACGCAAATGCCTTTCGGGAAGTCATCTCCACAGGGCGAGCTTAGGAGCTCCATTCGTCTTGGTCCCATGCCGGCTCCGCAGGGTCCTCGGCGGCACTCAACCAGCGATGCGCACTCTTTTTCGTCCCCTGAAGGAGCTCAATGTTCCCCAGACGATGCAGAAGGAGATAAAACTTTAACAAGCGTTAGGAAGCCACAAGGCTTTTGGAGTCGTATTTTATGTAAGATACAGACGGTCTTCCCAGGATTTTCAGTAGAACCCCAAACCCCTATGCTCGACATACTGTTTGGTTTCCTCCTTGCAAACGGTTCACCATTATTTGCAAAAGCTGCTTGCAGTGGGGGCCTTTTATGTCTGTCTTTTAATTTTAGGCTGTTTCTGGTGCCGACGGCGGAAGGCGGAGCGGTCCGCTCCCGAATCTATTCCCTCGCAAGGAAGCCCTCTGACTGCCAAGGGCCGTGTTAGCAGGATCCTGAGATCTGTGGGATCTACAATCTCCGGAACGTCATCTATCAGCGCTACGCCAGTAGAAAGCAAATTGCGGGCTGCCCAGTCATATCTGTCCCCGTCCAACACGGGCCTTCCTGCAGGTATGGTTGATGCTCCCACTTAAAAGGGAAACGGAGCTGGCACCTTGGACACTTTTTTGTGATGTCAACGTAGTCCTTGCCGGCACTGCTCCGTTTCGCTTTAAAACTTTTGTCTCTGCAATGCACGCAGGCCGTGGTGAGCGCGGACGGCTTACAAGTGCCTTCAATTCGTCTGCTCGAGAAGGCACGATTGCGCAATGGCACTCGTTCGCTCCTCCGTCCCCACCAGAGCAGCGAAAACCCACAGTGACCCTATCCAAGCGTGAGGCCGCTTTGGTAGGAGCAAAGCTACAAAAGATTCTCGAGTTTACAGTCAAGGGAGTTGAGTTGTGGTTTGTTCTCGGGGAGGGAGGCGATGCTCCAGCCCAGTGTGACACTCCAGGCAAGCCAGGAGACCCGCATGCGGTTGCAAGTATCGCGTCTCTCAAAAGGAAGACCAAAGTAAGCTCGGTAAAAGGCCGTGAACGAGGACTGGTCCAATTCGCTGCAGGATACGCATGCCGCGTATCAATGTGGTACAAGCCCTCGCACAGTGCATGCAGGCTTTCACATCTTTTGTTGTACATGGCAATGTGTGAGCAAAAGGGCACACACCACCAAAGCGGCTGTACTCACAGGGACGTTTCTGAAGGCGAGGGTTCTTCGTTATGCAGGCTAGGCTGAAGTCACTTGCCGCCATAAGCGGCACCAAACCCTCCGACGCAGGCAGGAGCGAAAAAACCCCGGGCCAGTGGATGCAGGGTCAGCCTCTTTCAAGGTCTCTGCTTCAGGTGATTTGAGCATTTCGTGCATTCACAGAAACATCGCTTACTGAAGATATGTCTGCAATTCGGTGGGAACCTCAGAGAATAGCTGATGAATACTACATCCACCTACAGCCATATGTTGGACAGGGGCGCAGCGCGAGTGAGACTGCTTTACCGGATCGGAAATCCGGCAAACAGAGACTTACAAAAAGCGTATAGGCATTGGGAGTCTTGACAATGTGGCGATATATTCGGTTCTTTATTGATGCAGATCATGCTGACAGCGACAAGTCGTGAGGGGCTATGCGTGGAGGAGGAGTGCCCTGATGAAAGGCGGAAGCAACAAATTGTTGTTGGGTTCCTTACTGCTGGCACATTCCGTCTGTTGCAACGGGGTCCGGATCTCAACGTGTGTGGGGAGGTCAGAGAGCTCAGCGCAATGGTGGGGTCACCATTTCCCTGCAGCGAATTTGTCCAGTCGAAGCACTCCCCCGAGTCAGTCCTTGATCCAACTGGACGGCCATGTAACCTAGGGCTTCAGGTGCCCACGTCAGAATCTCATCAACAGCAACAGCGACATTCAGCACCACCACAAAACAAAACCATGAAACAAATCGCCGCATTCTCCTTCCTGAAGTCGTCACAAGCGTTGCCTATGGACAAATTGCAGGCGGGTCAACCAGATGAAGGAGCTGTCGTTCTCCACAATTTCCCTGATGTTCTTGAGGGATATGGGGGGGCCCTGCTCCTTCCGAACTTGCAACAGCGTACGGACTGTCTCTTATCTGTGGCGCCATCTACAGCTACTATATCAGGTGCGGCAGTACAGTAACAAGAGGTGTCATGTAAAGTGCTCAGTGGGTCATCGCTGTTGCATCATTCTTATTTAATACAAGCTGGTGCCTTGCTTTCCACAGCGTCGGCTTTTTCTTGATACCCTTTTGCTTTTTTTGTTTTCGCGCCGGGTATCCCTTTCTTGGCTTTGCCATGCAAAATGCCGACAGATACCTATTTTCGTGGATTTGCAAGAATAGTGTATTTTCCGGCATCTTCCTTGACGCTCCGAACTAAGCTGTTGTGCTGTGTGGTGGTGACGTTGTGGACAGGGTGTCCGGGAGGTAAAGCCAAGTTTTGCCTGACAATTTCGGATCCCCAGGTGCACTTTTCATTTGAAATGTTTCAAGGTCTTGTTAGCTTGGAGACACAGGCAAGGCTTGAACAGCTTCAGGTCATTAAATCTGCAACCGCTGCAACAACAGCCATGAAGTCTTCCGTCGCTGCAGCAGCAGCCGCCGCAGAAGCTGCTATAGTGGCCCTTACCGAGCAGCAGCCATTACGAGTGGAAGACCTGCAGTTGACGCGGACGTCATCCGCAAGTACGCGCAAGCAACCCCACATGCCCCTGAGCCCTTTTGTTCTCCCGACTGCAACCTCCTCAAATTCAGAGAAGCTTCCGAAGTTTCTCTACCCGCCAGGATCCGACAAGTCTACGGGCGGCATTGGTGTATTATTGAGGGGGGCCCCCACGGTTGAGGGGCCTGGCTCGGTACTGCCTTCTGGGGTTGCATCAGCTTCAGCTGCTGGGAACGCTTTCGCAGCAGTTCGGGTTACAAACTATTCAGTTGGCCTAGGGGACCTAACTATGGAAGGCAGTTTGCTCCATTTTTTGAGGGACTATGCTTTTACCATGTGGGAGAACGCATATCCCACCCCTCAGCAGCGGCACCGCCCTCTCTTTGATTGGGCATCGCTCGAGGGAGGCGAGCGATGCCCCAAACCAGCGATTATTGCCTCCATGGCTTTGGCACGGATGCGCCAGCAGCGTAGGGGTGGTGCCTTTGGACGGGCTCTGGAAGAGTTGAACGCTATGTCTAGCTTGCCACAACAGCAGCTTGAAGAAGATATCTCTGAGCCAACCAGAAGCAGCAGCTCCAGTAGCGAATCCGCTTCAACTCCAGTACAACAGCCTGCTACATGGGGGATACGAGTCGGGGACACACAATCCCCAGAGCGTGAAGAGCTGAACGTAAACTCTCAACGTCGCCGAATGGCTCAGTCACAAGTGGTCTCACCACGGGCGACCTTGGTTCCATCCGTTCCTGGAGGAGACCTTCGCAAAGCCGAAGATGAAGAGTGCGTTGATTCAGAAGAACTGCTGCTTCTTGCTAAGCTCATGTCTGCTTGCGGCTCATCGGCAGTGAAACTGAATGCGTGTGATCCCGGTGTTCAACGGGTAGAAGGGACAGATGTGCGCGACTTGCAAGGTGAAGTGGCGTGGCACAGTGTAAACTCTCGCCGAAAGGGCGTGAGTCCTTCAGAAAGTCCGGATGCAACCGAGCATGAAGACGTGGACACGGCAATGCCTGTTTCCTTGCTTCAAAGCGTCGGAGAAGCGGATTTCAAAGATATGTACTGCCGGGCTATTGGGTTCTTTCTTTCTTTGTTGAGTTTCAAGCTTCCGGGTGAGACAGAATTTGAGATCAAGGCAGAGGTGGTTAAGGGGGCTTTCGAATTCCACGACGCACATGGCTCGCTTCTTAAAGTTAGTCTGTTAGCCTTGGAAGGCCAAGTGTACATACGACCGGAACTGTGGAGCGCTGATTCGGTTAAGAAGTTTGGAGGCCGCTTGGAGCTCATGGTATCGGGCTATGATCCCATGACCAACTCCCAGGAGGAACTGTTGCACCCTGTTGCAGCTTCAGTGGATATCCAGCGGCAGTACGTAGACGGCCAGATGAGCCACTGGAGCATCGTGAATATTCGCAGCGCTATGGACGGGGTGTCTGTTGATATCACCTCGGGACTTCTACAGCTGGTTTATCATATTGTCAGGACAACCCGCGAAATTCTTCAGGGAGCGGAAGGCAGCTTAGGGAGGCACAACAGCCTGAGAGTGTATAATGACATTCACTCCGAAGTTCTCGTCATGCACCGTCGCCGTGCTAGAGATGAGCCTAGAGGGTCAGCTTCATTGTTGTCTATATAATAATAACCTTTCTGAAGCCAAGGAAAGCTCGCCAAAGGCATTTTTCAGGCTCGCACCATATCACCCATGGTCGTCCACATAGCAATAATAGTGCCCGCTTAAACTATGCTGCTTTATTTGATACAATCCTTTTGTTGCTGCCTTTTGCATTGTCTGTGTAGGTGGCATTTCTCTCGCATGCAGCCAGAAGAATGGATATTGGCACCTACGGCATACTTATACTTTGCAGTCCGAAAGAACACGCCTGTTACAGAGGCAATCCCCGAGAGGCGACGACGAATTTGGCGGCGCAGGGGTGACGACCATGAAAAATTACATGAGACCCATCCAACAGTTCGCCTTGAAACTTATGAAGATGTTAAGCACGTTGTGGAGGGACTTCTGCAGCTAGGGACCCGGAAGGTCGACAACTCTTGGTTGCGGGCATACGTAAGAGCCTGCCGACCCTGTCCAGATGACTCCTTCCATCCCTCCTGCTGTACACGGTAATAGGTTTGCTATGTATCTGACTGCTAATATATTCGGAGTTGCAAGCATTATGAACGTTTTCTTAGACTAGATGCTGCATTGTTTCAGGAAGAGACGTTATTGTTTTCCTCAACCCGGCGTGCCCAGGCGCCATTGGAAATGCTGGTAGACGATATGCCAGTACTGCAGGGCGGCGGCAGTCGGAGCATGCGTTACGGATGGGAGAGTTTGTTGCAAATGCTCCGCAAGGAACCTGGCTGGTGCTGTCTGGGTCGGTTACATGCGGACTATTCAAACTGCCGCGCGTACTTCCTGCAAAACGCAGGGTTTAAAGTGCTGGTTGAGCCCGTTGTGGACCGTAGGAACGGCACATGGAGTCTTGCAGTTGGCAGTTGCGTGCAGCTGGCAAATGCATGCTCCATGACACTGCGGGTATACATCGGCCGGGCGAAGCGAAATTGGGGAGGGCGCGCCATATCCTGTTTTACAGCCCGCGTCACTGGGGAAACTAGGAGCGCCGCCACCCCGGAAGAGTACATCGATATCCTTCCAGGATGCCGTCGCTCGGTACCTCTTTCGTGGTTTGGGAGTGGCACAGTACCTTCTTTGGCTGCCCTTCTGCACACTGAAGGCGGGGAGGGATATGGGGAGGACAGGGAACCAGAGATTCCCCCTGTGCCGTTCCCTGCTCTTTACAGGCTCACAAACAAGACTGGGTGTAAGTTCAATTCTCGTGTGTCCTGCCTTTGTATCACTTCCACCACTGTTACCCTTTATTCCATCTTTGCTTTAGCATGCCTTTGTCTAGACGGGACGATTCGGGCAGTCACTGGCGTCCTTATCTTTACCTATTGCTGCATCTGCGTTGCCTGCGTTGACATCAGACACGCAACCCCGACGCTTGGATCTTCCTCCATTCACTCTCCGTCTGCGTGGATCCTTGATGCTTTACGGAACGGTGGACACTACAGATGTTCCCACTTCTGGAGCATCTCGTATTGCCCAGCGCTACGTCATTAAGCTGGAGCCAATGTTGAGCATTAAGAACACTCTTCCCTTCCCCATCACAGTCTCTGTTTATCTGCGAAATGCAGGGGAGTCCCAGATGTCTAGCGAGATTCGGGCTGGGGCAACCAACGCTGCGGGGACTGGCGCAAAGGCGTCCCATGTACCCACGCAGGCCGATAACATTGCGTACGCAGTATCAACAGAACCAGCTCAGCCATTACGATACGCATTCGGAAACCCCCAGGCGGAGCTCCTGGCAGAATTGGAGAGCCGTAAGAGACAAAAGGAGGAAGAACAACAAGAAAAATTCAGAGGCACTTCAGCGAAGCTTGTTGCCAACAACTTTGTCGAGGCAACGATCCCGTCACACCAGAGCTGGGTAAGCTTTACATGAGCATCCACCCACGGCGTTCCCCACAGTGTGGCAGCTCACCTTTACAAACTGGGGCCTTTCACGAAATTTTAGCCCGATGCAACAAAGCATAAAAACAATAGAATTCAATGCATTTATGGAATATCTGCCGCTCAGGGACTTCCCGTAGGGGAACAACGACTTTGGCTAGTACTGCGCGTGCATGGCGCGCCCCTTGAACAGTTCAATACGCAGATGAAAGCCTTCAATCCAACAGACGGGAGACCTCTGGGACCACTCGAGCTCCAGCTGTTGGCCTCGGCAGCCTCTCGAGGGGGAGCTAGGCTGGGGGGTGCTGCTTGGTTGTTACAGCAGGAGGCCATAGACGGCGTCGCATTGCACACTGCTGCGAAAACAGGGGAGTCAGCCACGAGAGGCACAGAAGACAAGAAACGGAAACGAGCTCATAAAGCGCAGCAGCAGGAACAATCCACTACCGTGTATGAGTCCCAGCGCTTCGCAGTGTTGCTGCCGAGCCAAGACACATTAACCGTTAACAAGGTGTTGCAACTCAAGAATGGCAGGGGAGAGTCTTTACTGCCCCCGGGGACTTTAAAGCTGGCTAAGGTGGAGGCAATGAATCAGCGCAGAGGAAAGAAGGCTCCTCTCATCTTCTCAGAGATGCAGCTAGCCGCGGATGTAAGCAGGCGTCAAATCACGGTCTTTGCTCCCTACTTCTTTGAAAACCTAACAGATGCTACGCTTTCTGTCAATGGAGCCTTGGTCCCCAGCCGGTGTAGGCTATATACCACCGAAGAGGATATGCGATCTGCCTCTATTCGAGCCTACAAGGCCGACATTTGGACAGATCGCGTGCTGCAATCGTCAGTCAGCAAGAAACACGACTTGTCAGGGATATCTACTGCGAGGTGAGACAGGGCGGCAGCGGCGAGCCAAACACCCTTGGAGGCACCACTTGCGCCTAATGAATAGTATTAGACCATTTGAATGCTTCACCCTTGTAGGCTTCAAGGAAGCTCTTGTGTCCTATCAAGGTGCATGTTCTGTTGGCACTTGCAGCACCCTGCTCTGTTTGGGCCGATGTTCGTGAGGGTGCTATTGCTTGTGGCTTCTTTGGAGGCCACCTTTCCATCCCATCGTGTGTGCTCCACGCTCCGTTTTCCTTCTTTTATAGGCCTCCCTTGGTGCTCAAGTTGTCGGCGTTGCAAAAGCAGCGAGGTCTTCGCTTCGGATGGGTGAATCGTGCGGTGTCAGCGACGGGAGACGACCAGCGCCACAGCGTCGATGGGGCCCGTATGTCTTTCCATATTCGTCGAAAAGCTATTTTGCAGTTGATGTTAGTATGCGCAAATATCATCTGCACGGTTGGACGTGGACTGTACTGGGTAGAAGCTGCTTGCATGCCCTTCAATCTGCTTTGCTGGATGTGCTCTGCAGCTGGAGGCGGTGGGTCGGTGGACTCAATTTTGTCGTCTCTAAATCCAGATGAAGCAGCAAGACTTCAGACTCTTGAGGAACTCCCTGATATGCGTAGAGGGGGCTCGCAGGGAGACTTACCTTTGCTCAAAGCCACGCTGGTACGTGTAACGCATGCTGATGTTTCTTTCTGCTCACCGAAAGCTCAGAATCTCTATCTTCATAGGGCTTTTTGCTGAATCCACTCCTGCTGCACTGCCTCACAGTAGCTGTGGTACTCTAAGATGTGCTTAAGAGTTCGTTGAAAACGCCTTGGGATGGCATAGTTGTTGGTGTTCCTTCAGTCTTCTACCGATTCTTTCGTTGACGACGAGACCGTGGGTGGCGCACGTCGAGAAACCCGCCTGATATTCACAACTAAGAGGGCTGCTGGGGCGTTTGGAGTAAAGCGCAAGTATTCTGATGGCATGAGTGCGGGGGAGGCCGGCAAAGAAGTCTTCTTCAGACCAGTGGCCCGGGCCAAGAGCTTAAAAGTAACGGTGAAACGCAGAGTGAAGAATCTTGGCAGGGGCCGCTCGAAGAATCTTCGCAAGGAGGAGCCCTCCGGCTTCGACTGCAGTGTGGCAGATAGCGTGGACAAAGACACACTCTATACTGGAGAAGGTCCTGACGTCAATCCCCAATCGGCTACCACCACTACCGCTGCAGGGACTCAAAAGGAACTGCCCCACAACAAGGGCATCAGTAGCCCAACAGCGCTAGTACTGGGGTTGTGTACCCGATACGGCGACGCTCCCTATTCCACCACGAAAATCGTCAGTGTGATACCGCGCTTCATTTTCATTTCTCGGCTGCCGTTTCCCGTTATGGTACGGGAGGTGCGAAGCCGTAGTAGAGTTCTTGGAGGAGCTATGGGGAGCCGCAGCAAGGCCATGCCGTGCGAGCTGGCCCTGCTTCCAGGAGAGACAAAGGCTTTTCATGGGATGGAGCCCCGTGTGCTGCTGACGCACGCCGAAAAGAGTTTAGTGTCTTGTTCGTTTTCGCTCGTCCCTGCACATGTTCCCTTCTTCTTTCAGGTCGAGATGACGCCGAAGAGGGGACGGGCGGTGTACCTTCCTGAACACTGCACCATCATCCAGGTGTCAATCGTGTCAGGATTGTTTGGAGATGTCCCGGCTCTTCCCTACACTTACAACGGCAGTTTTATCGTGTTGTCGCTTCCGGAGCATGCCCAGTTTGCTATTCTCAACCTTACCAGCTATTACCTCGCGCACGCCCCAGTAGAACGGAGCAGGCGCACACAGCAGAACCAACTTAGAGACGACGCCTTTGCCATTCCCATGTCCAGCGCTATCCAAGCCAAATCGTCCATAAAGAAAGGCAGAGACGAAGCAGATGGAAACTTGAGAGTACGTACCAGCTTCACACAGTTTTGCAACACCGGCGACAGCACCGACCGATTGTCACATCTTGTTAGCTCCGTTGTTCTGGGCACATCTATAGCAGTATGAGGATGCACTATGATTGCCTGAGAGGAGCTATCTAAACAAAGCTGCATTCCTAGCACCGGGAACTTCAATGTGCATGCGCATAAATGCCTCGTCACATTTAACAACTGGCTGGTGCCGCAAGTTGTTTGGCTCAGGAAAAAAAAGCGGCGTTAGGAGGTTTTTGAGCGCGTGTGGGTCGTCTATTGACTGCCTGCTGGCAGGACAACTCTGTACACTATTCATATTTTGCTCCCCTTGTCTGCTGTGTTTTTTTTGTTCTTCTCAGCTGATTCCCCCGTGGGGATCAGTTCCATTCATCCCCCCGTATCATAAGAATCTTGAAAATGCACGCGTCCGGTTGCGGGTGCTTGACGTGGAACATTGTCCATGGTCAGTGTACAGTCTAGCATCTGTGGATGAGGACTTGCAGACAATTGAATTCGTCCCGCACCCTCCTCAGGCAGGAGCCGCCTCTGCAGCAGCTGGAGGCCTTGCGCCCAGCCCTCAGCCAGGATCTCCACGCTCACTAGACGGCGCCTCTTCACGCAAGGTTCCATTTTTGCAGCGCCTGCCTTCCAAGTCTCTTGGAACTGCTGTGAGTGCAACGGCAGCGATCATCGCTCCATCAGCGAGCAACACCAACCCTCTGCAGCATTTTAGAGGCAATACAACGGCAGGTGGCGGCGACCTTTCTGAGGGATACCTTGAGCCAGAGGAAGAACGGTACTCTGTACAAGAAGGAGACACGCGGTGAGAGAGGCAAAGCTTAGAATGTATACAGCCTCCATGGAGACTTTCCCGAATGAATAAATTTGCTGCTGCGGTTCAATGAAAGGCTCTACAAAAGCCGACACCGATGCAGAGACTACTGGTTTAGCAACACGCGTCACAGTGCAGTGCTGGGAAGTGCATATTGAAGTGGACGCGTAGGTACTGTTTTGTTGCCCCATATTTCCATGTTCGCAGTTTCATACGCCTACACACCCATCGGATTGGAGGGTCCGTTAGTTCCACCAGTAAGGAACGGTCGTTATCAACTCTTTACGTTTTCTCCCTCGTTGCAGCAAATGGTAGCCGTATCCTCATCGTAGCAGAAACCCCTGAAGTGTCGGACAAGCTTCGTGCTGGGGGTTCGGCTTTTGAACTTGTGCGGGAGGAACTTGTTAGAAAGAGCATAAAGCAAGACATTGGCTTAGCTCCTGCTGGAGCTGTCAACATGTACGAGCCAACAACAGCAGCCGCCATGATGCCTAAGGTTACAATATCAGCAGGTAGCGCCCCTGTTGGCACTACGAGACACAAACGCGGGGACCTCACTTTGGGAGATGTGCAGACTTCGGACGGTACATCCATTAGAGACCTCAGTCAAATGTCTAAGCAACACAACGAAAAGCCACTGCAAAAGCAGAGGCGACCTCCACCTTGGTTGGGTCTGTCTTTCGAATTCCGGCTGCCGCGGCTGACCGTGACGTGGATACATCAAAGTGAAGTGGTGAGGCTTGCTAATGAGATCGTGCCGTTTAAGTTTAGTGCTTGGTTGAGACAAGTTTCTTTTCGTGATAACGTTTTCTGGGATTGTGGCCCTGCAAAAAGGTGCCGCTTGACTCTCCGCTTTTTTTGGCGTGGCTCATTACATTCCCAGATATCCATCTCTCGATGTCTGTGTAGGTCCTGGCGCTTCACTTAACAGGCCTTTCACTGTCGGGCTCTGTGAATCCAAGGCAGCTCGACGCTTTCCTGGAGGCTGTGCCAATGGAGAGTGTAATGTATATGACCAGCAATTGGACAGGCGGGCAACGGGCCCTTGGGGCGCCCCCCGAGGGACCTACAGATAGCTCCAGTGGGGGCCTTGTTGCTCCCAGTGGCTACAGGAGAAGCTCAAGCAGTATCGATAGGGCCACTCAAGGAAGTAGCAGCCTCGGAACAGATAGTACTACGTCAGCGGAAGAAGAGGACGGTGAAGAAGAAACCATTTCAGTCCAGCAGCCGCAACAGGACTACGAGGTACTAGTAATGACTCGGAGCGCAGTGACGCTGTCCGCCCGGATTTCTATGCTGCACGTTGATCATTTTGTGAAGGGTGACATTCCGGTTATTCTAAAGAACACTACCTCCAAGTATGGCAAGGAGGCAGAGGAGTTCCTGGAGATCGCAGTGGTCAGGTCCCTAGTCGACCCAAGACAGGCCCCCACTTATGAGCTGTTAAAAGTACGCATTAGCCCTTTCAGCGCCAATATCGAGTTGCTTGTCATTGAACAGCTCATCAGAATCTACGAAAAGGAGGTTGAAATGCTGCACAAATTCGCCGTCGCTGCACCACAGGTGAGACGGGCCCTGCGATTATGCTTTCCATTTACTTCCGCCTGTACCTGAGTGTACTACACCTGCGTATTTCGTCCTTCCTTCCAGTGAAGAACATTTGATCGGTGTATTCTTAGGAGAAATAAATTGCGCTACTCTTGTTTGGGTTTCTTGTACTGTGATGAATGCGTTAATGCTGGTACTTCCACCACGGCGCCCTTTTTCTTGCTTTGTTTCCACTGCAGAAGCCGCCGGCCCTTCAGACTGCCCTTAAGTGCAGTGATGCTGCGGAAGCACTGCGGCAGTTGGCAGTTATGGATGTTGTCGAGCGTAACAGGCGGGAACAGCTGATGGCCGCAGAGACGACTGCTGGCAGCGCAGCTGCAGTTGCACCACCCCGCTGTGGAGCGGCATCAGACGGAGACGCCCCTCCAAATGTGGCAGCGGCGGCTGCCGCTGCGCTGTTGGTGCATCCTCTGGCGATGGATGTAACTCACTCGGGCCCTATCAACCTGTCAAAGCTACCGCCCTCCTTGGATAATACTCGGCATCAAGCCAGCACTGTGGGTCCATCGCGTTCGTCATTCTCGTTAGGCATTTCTGCTGGGGCGTCGAATAAAGTGGACTCATTCCATGAATTTCTTCTGCATGAGCCCGTGCGTACCCAGTTTTACGCTTCTCCCCGAGTATATATTAATCCTCCCTCTTCGCATGTACTGGTACTACCCAATCCGCGGTGGATGGAACTTCACAGGGCTAGCCCTGTGTATATAAAGAATTTGACCATCAGCTCGCTTTCCCTCACGGTGTCTATCCGCACTTCGGAGCATCGCATTTCTCGCCAAGTTCTGCACATTGTAGATGCCCTTCCACTGGACACACCTTACATGGCTATACAAATAGCCAGGGAGAAGCGCAAGTTCACTGTTTGCTCGTGGCACGAGCTCATCCATTCCCTCAGGAACTCCTACCTTAGGCAGTTTATTCGGCAATCCCTTCCATCGGCCTGGATCAGCAACCCCTGTGCCTTTGTTGTCGGCTTTATTCGGGGTGCAAGCGCTCTCTTTACACAGACTATCAAAGGTGCCAAGAAGAGTCACAACAGCTTCGAGGGGTTGATGACTGGCTTCAGGATAGGCTTTATTCTTTTTATTATATACACCATGGGAGGTGTAATGCAGTCTCTTTCCCACGTACTAAACATCCTTCACAAGCTTATGAGAGGATCCAGGCCGCGGCCTTATGGTGTACTTGACGCCTTTTGGAAGGGCCTCAACGGGATGCTCCTTGATACTTTCTGGAGGCCCTGGGTGGCCGTCGTCGCGGAGCCAACGGCTAGCGCCACTAGGTGAGCCACGTGTCATAAAGGGGGAGCACAGAGAGCGAAAGTTTGTCTTCCGAGAAAACACTGAGTGCACGGGGAAAGAGTTATAGGAGGCTAAGAGCGCAGGAGGGGAGTCATTTCATGCGGTGCACATTTAGGATAAATGTCATACAATGACTAGGGCGTAATTCGTGATAGCTATTGCTTGCTTAGAGCTCGTTGTGCCCTGCCTCTGCTATGTTCCTCCTCAGAGGAGACAGTTGGTGGAAAACAGCAGCTATCTTGCTGGCCTGTTGTGTACGCTGCTTGATCTCACCCCTCTTCGGCCTCTCCAACTTCTTGGCCTCTGTTGCTGAGGGATTTGCCAACACACTGATAGGTGACTTTGAACAATTCACGCGGGTTCAAGAAAGAGCAGATCTAGACAAAAAGCATAAGCATGGGTCTCTGAGTGGCATTCATGGTGACCTGGGGTCAGCAGGGGATCTTGGGCAAAAAGGTATCAAGCCTGGACGCAAGAGTAGCCCGGGCGGAAACCGAGATACCGCATTGGGAATTACTGGTATGGGCCGCTTTCGGCGCGGCCATAAACACCAAGGAGCTAAAAACGCAGAGGCCTTTGGAATGTCCCCCACCATCCACAACGGGTCCATTCTCACCACCAAAACTAGAGGCAGTGGTAGCGTCAGTGGGGGCTTCAGACGCCCATCATCAAAGCAAGTGACCTTTGCGGTTTGAGGTACCGATTGGAATTCATCCATCACGGTTTTTTTAACGCTTTTTACAGTTCTTGTCTTCAAATTTTCTTCCTATTTCTTGATGTCTGTGCTCCATATCCCAATATCCAATTTGAAAACCATGCCTGATATCCACGGTAACTTAGGGCCCAGCAGCGCCCTTGCAAGCTCTTTTCCACAAAGGATATAGTCGTTGAAAAATGGGGACGCATTAGTGTTTATATACTGGTTTCTCAGCGAAATATGGGGGCAGAACAGCTTTTGAACTTCTCTACTCCACAGGTAGGTATATACAAATTTTAATTGTGGGTCATTCAAAGACAGAATGCAGTTTGTCTTGCACGTCGTCGTGTATGCAGTAATCTATGGTGGTAATTGCTACTCAACATGTATTGCTAATGGTTTTGCCTGCACACACGAAGCTGGAGATTCGCATAGGGCAACTGAGCAGAGGAGCAATAACTGATGGAACATAGTATCCGGCTGGCGTAACCACATTAATAAAATACTTGCTTACACGTTTAATGTAGCCCTAGTATTGCCATTTTTCACAACATTGATTATTGCACGTACAGGGGAATCGACACAATCAAGTGTACATAGAAATCCTATTTATGGCTTTTGGTCACTCAGTCTGGAGCCCCACTTTTTGTGTTTAATGCCCAGGAATACGGTAAACCCGAGCTCCACATCATTGCACAATAACACGCCTGTGTAGTCATTTGTACCCGTCCACTCTCAGCTCTAAGCAGTCCTACTCTATAAGTTTTTCGAGGACCTTTCATCTGCTTTACTCTAGAAGAAGGCCTATTGGCAAGCATATCAGTTGTCTGTTGCGTAGGCACTTTACGCTACGCCATAACTCAATGTTACCTTAGAATTCTGTAGGGCACAGCCCTTACTTGGTCCTACGCAATTGCAGTCTACATCGAATTACTGCAAAGGTTCCCATTGGATGAGGTTGGATGTATCTATGGTGAATTATAGTGGCTGTGTAGCGTTTTAGGTCTGAGAAGTGTATTACGGCCAGTGATTGTAGTCGTACATTTATCCATACGATCTCGACGTATCCTGAACTTGCGCTTTTGTGATCGTGCGTACGTTAGATAGCCTCTGCATCTTTTTCGTGCCCGTGCTGCGTGTCTCATGATCTCGGAAACAATGTAATATGGCTTTAGGAGATCGGTAAAAGCAATTTTTAGAGAAAACACTGTAGCTCTGCCTGAATGGTACAGTATGCATGCCAGTAGCGTTTATGTCCGAGGCGCTCAAATGTGGCACTTCCTCTAGAGTATCCATAAGGAGACACTGAGCCGTAAGTCCCACTAAAACTGAGGGAAATGGCTTCGAGTCCGCCAACAACGCTACCCTACCTCACTGGCTTTAACCTTCAGGCTTTCAGCTCGAGGTGTATAAGGGGAAAGGACTGAAAAGAGGATGCAAGTAGCATCTACCGCCCAGACACACAGCGCCTTCATTATAATCCTACTGAGCCCCTAAAATCGCGCCGAGCTGCGTGTACGAGCAGTCAACTTAAAGGTACAGCTCTTTACGCATTCTTGATCCGTAACAGTACTGCATCTGAAGCTGTCCGAATATAGCATGGCCCACCTCACCGGGGGCATACAGCAGCCATGCGCCACAGGTTGCAGTATGGCGCAGCTTTGCGGATTCTTTTTCCCTATGTATTAGCCGTTACAGGTGACGGCAGAAATCAAGGGAACCTATCGTGAAAGGCATACAAGAATTTTCTACATTGTGTTGATTCTCGACCTTAGTGTCTTCCTGCGTTGGCCTAGTGTAGATGCGACCAGCTACGCTATGCTCAAACTTCATAACGTACTAGTTATGTTTAACTTAGGATTTGTAAAGGATTGACTCTCTGGCTTGTCTGATTGTATAACTTGTATATTGTTGAGCAGAGTTAGTTCCGTAAAATACTACGCAGTGTTGTGTACGAGGGGAGTGCGCCAGAACCTGTGAGCAACTATCTTTTAATTATCGAAGTCCTCAGAGGGTGCAGCTACGCGCACTCCAGCAATCACGACATTCCCCTGTCGGGAGCTCTGACAAGCGCAGGGGTGACTAGGCGTAAGCTGTTTTGCAGACACTTAAAAGTTTGTATTCTGTACTGAGTGTGAAGATTAGTGTCTCCTTACAGAGGCCCTAGATGGAAGGGAAAAAGAGATATATGCATTCTCATGGTATATGGAGCTGCCACTGCTCTGCGCCAAATTAGATATGGAAACAGGTACAGCATTCACCGAATACAATACTTGATAACTGCGTGTCGGTCGAACACCAGTTATGGAGAATACATCGCTCGGCCCACTGCACATACAACGCAAGCACCATTAAGCTTTTTTAAGCATAAAAACGGACAAAAAGACAACATATCTTAGGCACACAGTCAGGAGCTCACTATAGGGGATCAATGTGCAGTTTAAAATGGAAATAAAGAGATAAGCACGGTTTCCTGGACAGCCAATTGAGAGCTGTCGGTGTTCTGTGCTTCGCCGTTACATGCGAGCAGCGTGCACCCACGTCCCCTTGTTGGATGAAGCCAACTCCTCTCTTACATCCATGCTTGGTGATCATATGGTAAACACACAGAAGAAAGTGGATTAAATAAACAAAATGCAGAAAGAATTACCCTTGATTATGGTGTGGTGATGGCCATACAGCAGTCCAACAGCGGCCAGCCCCGTGCGAACCCCACAGAACGCGTGCTTTGGGCTTCTCCACCCAAACGCCAACGGCGATGGGCCCGAAAGGAACACCTTTACGGCCAAACCAAGGGAACGAAGTAATCGACTGCGTTTCTTCCGAGGCGTCTGAGGATCTTCAGGGTATTCTCACGCTTAAGAAACGCGCAAAGATGGCGGTAAAAGGTGAGGGCAAAATAGGGAAGCGCCCCGCGCTCTTGGGGGGCATGCGTCTGATGAGGGAGTTTAGCGGAGCTTTTAACGGAAATGGGCTTTCTGATTGAAACAGATACGGCTTTACTGCTTTGCGATCCGCTAGGGGCAAGGAACTACTATGGCTTCAGGCGGCTGGGGCAGCCTCAGACGGAAAAGGAACCATGGAAGAATAATCACGCATGCATGCATTTCCTCATCATTTGTTCAGGTGGAAAGAAGCGTGCCACAAAATCTCTGCAGCCAATCTGCAGGGATTACACCATTCACCTTCACAAGGTTGTGCACGGCATTCAGTTCAAGAAAAGGGCACCCCGAGCAATCCGTGAAATTAAGAAGTTTGCAGAGAAGGTTATGCATACCAAGGTACGCGGTTGTGTATCCTGAGAAACGGAAGGATTGCTTGTTGAGTGTAGTTGCTGTATGCCATATACAGAGTCGGCCATAGCCAGAGCGAGTGTACTGTGCTTTTTGGTAAAAAATGGTGGATATTGTTCTTGTTGCCCATCTCAACTTAGTCTCTGTACCTTTTCTTCTAATTGCAGAATGGCGCACAGTTTTTTTCAGAACGTCCTGTGTACGCATGTTTGTCCATTTTCTCTTTCAGGATGTTCGCATCGACACAAAGTTGAACAAGCATATCTGGAGCAACGGTATCCGGAATCTTCCCCGCCGCGTACGTGTACGCATGGCGCGTCGCCTGAACGACGATGAAGATGCCGCTGAGAAGTTCTACACCCTTGTGCAGCATGTTCCAGTCGCGTCTTTTGCCTGCTTGAACACAGAAAAAGTCAACGAGGACTAGACAGTGCCTTCCCAGGCACTGACAGATACAGACAGTTGTATGGGTTAAGGGAAAATTCAAACAGGCATGCTGTGTTTCTTCGAATGCAAAGAACGTCTTTAACCTTACTTTTGCAATTTATTCCAGACCAATCAACATAGGGGCAGTTCCAATGTTACCTGCTTTCCGTGGACATTCCGGGACGCCTGTAGCGTAATTAGCATTCATATTCACGCACAGAAGTAATAGTGGGTCTGCAGTGGGTCGCATTGAAGCGACAAGATGTGATAAGTCCATGGGGCTACAGAGGAGTGAGCGGCATTGTTTCTTGAACCAGCTATCGACGATATTGCATTTTCTCCATCTTACAGCCTTTTGGCACTGCCTCCCAGTACACTACTGATTGCCAAGGTGTCAAAAGGTGTGCAACACACTGGGTGGAAAAATACGGTATCTACGTTCGTGGACTCAACGCCCCTTGGTAGCAACTGTTCGCCACTGTCTCCGCCAGCACTTCTCAGCCGATACGGCGAGATCGTTGAGCCGCATTTCCTAGTATATGCTGCACACTAGTGCTTTCATGACAAAAGGTCACTTGAATTTGCGCGCTCGAGGTGAATCACCATGTGAACAGGTGTTTCATGTAGTGGTACATGCACAATCAGAGCACGTCCGAGATGTGTTCCAAACGATGGCAGCTTTTGTATCCATTCAAGAGCCAGCTCCCAACTGCCCTGCCATAGTCTCTTCAAGTCTTCAAAGGCGGCATCTTGCGCGCATTCAGATGGGACACAGGTCAGCTACCTTTGTATTTTTGTACATACGAAACGACGGGCTGGGCTTGCCTCGGTGTGACTTTCAGCGTCACGCAGATACTGAATTTGGCTGCCTGGGGCAACATGAGGAACTGGGAGTGCAGGTGGTACCTCGAGGCGCTATATTCCCGCTTTCTGCCCCTGTGGTATTCTGGCCCCAGTGCGCTATCCTGCAGAGTACTTTTCATGTAGCTGCCAGGATTCTGAAATAATGCCATACTACACCAGGGCAGGCCCGCCGAACAACAATTCTCGTTTTGCTGTTAATAGGCTTCAGTTGCTCTGTCGGCTCCTAAAAACGTAGCTCCTAGCTACCTTGTCGGGTAGCCAACCAGAGAACGCTAGGAGCCACATCATGAGGGCCCCGGGAAAAGCAATCCAGCCCCTAGAGGGAAGTAGAGTGTCTGGCAATGTATACTGGCGTTTTAGATTAGGGCTTGATGGAGGGCCGCAGGGAAATGGCCACTTTGCACAACTGGGCCAGCATCTTTCTGAGACAGAGAAATCCGCAGCAAGCTGCACCATAATAGCGGGAACGGAAAGACAGGTGGGTGGGGGGGAATGAAGTGGGGATTCAGTAGCAGTAAAGGAGCAGATTCTAGCAGGCGGACAAAAAGAAAGAGGGGTTCACAAATGGACACGTGTCTAAAGGAGTAGCAGGCAAATGATGCGCCAGAGGCAAAGATGAGATGATTGAATATATACAGGATCAAATGTTAAGATGTGGATAGCCGCTGTCAGTCTCAAAAGGTAAAGCAACAGCAATGGCAACAGGAGAGACTACCGGGGCAGGAGCAACTGACTCCATTTGGAGCTCTGTGGCAAGGCCCCCTGCCATAGTCATATGAGTCATTCCGACGATCTGCAGACACACCGCAAGAAATGGCAACTGCCTCCAAAGCTATGGGCTCACGTGTGCAAACCACAACGTACCAACACCTAAAGGTTCGTTCCCGGATCTATTAAACTAAGAGCAGCGAAAGCTCGTCGCCAAAACCCCGAAGGCCCCTGACCCTTTTACGGTCAGAAACCACAAGATCCCGAGCTCTAAGGTCTACTCGCCAATTCTTACTCCCAGAAACTCAAGGAGAAGGTGCTCCTGGAGTTCCGCATCAGAGCGTCGCAAAACGCCGCGCAGGGTAGTCACCACATCTAACGGAGTGTACCCTAAGCCCAGCACCACTTGAGCCACCGACTGGGCCTGAACACAGATCTCGAACGCTAGAGCTTAAACACTTTGATCGCATAGGCTGTCCTGGAGCTCTCCTGCTCAGCATAAGCGCTAAAAATGTTGGCTGATAGATAAATAGTGCGGCAGACCTACTGGGAACCCGTGAGAATTGCGGCAGGAAGGGACAAGGCAATCAAGTACTTACTCCATACCAGTCCCCAGCAGTGCAGTGCTGCAAGATGCGCCGCAGCATTTCCGGAGGAGGTGTATCGCACACCTGCAGGGGCACATCGCAATTTCAAACCATATGCCGTAGTGCCTTGAAGACACACCGTACACCCAGAAGCCGCAGAATCGCCGCCACGTACCTTTTCTACATTTGCTTTGTTCACCAAACCAAATCCAGACACTGTGGATTGCAGGTTGTTCAGAGCCTGAGGCGCAAACCCTCGAGTTGAGACCCTCATGCGATGCAGAATGACGCGAGCTACACAACTGCGCTGTAGTCCTGGATAAAGGTTCCAAGACCAATAAGCACAATGCTCCAGCGAGCAACATGCGTCCTTCAAATCACACGCAGCACTGAGACTTGGCCTGGAGATTTAGGAAATCCAGCTCACGTTCCGCATATCGCCGTCTGCGGAGAAGACTAGGGCCTCAATGCCATCATCAGTGAAGGTGACATTTTCTTTTGCACAGACTTCTCGCAGGCGTTGCACCAGCTGCACATGTACACCACACACACCCCCACAACAGATTACGTTTTCCACTCGCCGACACACAGCCCCTGCAAGTGGCCTTTGTAGGTGAGCAGCAAGCCTTCCCTGCCTCTAGGCAACAGGGCCTAAAGATCGATTTCTGCAGTCCCCTGAGCCGCGGCTCTTTGCTCAGCCGTACATGTGCGTCGGAGAGCTTGGTGAACCTCAATATGGAGCAGCGGGACTGCAAGGGCTCGATGACTGCGGAGGAGGAGTTACAGGCTAAGGCAAAACGCGTGGTGTCGCTATGGAGCTCCATGATGCGCCGTAAGGCCTGAGACACCCGTATACCCCAATGAGAATTACGACTTCCTGCAGCAATAGTTGGTGTTTCTCTCGCTCACTTCACACTCGAAAGCCCCTGTGGCCAACGCACCTACAGACCCCGGGTATATACGACTCGAGTTTTTTGTGGGTGCAGTGCATGGCTTGCGTGCTATCTCCCACTGCTTTAGCCCACGGAACGTGCCCTCCGTTCCTTCATTGCTCCAAGCCTGCAGTCTTGGACTCAAAGCTTGTGAATCACGGCAACGCTTCGATGCCTCGAGGCAAACGTACCTGCTGCGCAGCCTCCGTCATCGAGTCGACCTCGTCCAGGATGATGATTTTGTGTCTTCCGGGAGGTAAATCTCTCTTCTCCTTCGCGAAGGCCTTTATTCTGTCTCTCACCACTTCAATCGTCCTAAAGCGCCACAGTATCAGCAGCCACATGGACCGTAAGATGCTTAGCCTTTTGACCCAGCCGACCATTCGAGAGTGGGCCATTAACTGCCAGACCTGCAGTCAAGCGTAGCCGCCTACCTCCGCGCTGGACGCGAAGCGGCAACGGCAGCACTACTGCTGGGTAGTAGTGGCGCTGGAGCAACTGGAGGTGTCGAAGCAGAGACAGAGGGCTGCAAATGCTGAACAGGGGACGTCCCCAGGGGCTGCCTTTGCCCCTTTCTAGCTCTTAGATCCTACCTCTCGTCTGAGGCATTCAGTTCAAGGGAGCAGCTGCGCCACTTGGCTTGCAGCAGCTCTTTTGCCAGGCAGAGGACGCTCGACGTCTTCCCCGTACCGGGGGGACCCTTGGGCCGGTAAGCACATCACACTAGAGAATCAATGATGCATGCTACGCAATGTCCTGAACAGCCCCTCGCGAAGCCGCAGGTGCCGGATGAGGAGGGAAGCGGATTCTCTACAAGGGCGGGGAGGGGAGGTAGTACAGAGACCATGATTGTGTCGGGCTCATGGAGGCGAAGTCAGTAGTAGAGACAGGGGTGGATCCATTCTTCCTCGTCCCTCTCAAATCACGCGGGACTCACTGCCAGAAGAAGATGGGGCATGTTGCCCTCCAAAGCGATCAGTCGCAATCTCTGAAGGACCTCTTCATTGCCAACAACGTCATCCAGAGTCTGTGGCCGGTACTTTTCAATCCAGATCGAGTCAGTGCCGCTGCTGCTGTTGTTGGCAGATGCGGGTAGCTCGCCAGTGGGGTGGCAGAAGGGAGTGGAAGCCGTTGGGGGTTCCAACACATCCATTCTCAGGCAGTCCCTTCGGGTTTGCCCGGTGGTTCAGAAGAGTGCCCCTAGCCCGCCGAAAGATGAATGATGTACTTGCTCAGTCCACTGCTTCAGCTCTGTGAGTCTGGGCTTTGGAGATACAAGAGTTTTGCAAGTGTAATTTTAGGTCTGAAGGTTAATGACACCCCCCGGCAGCTGGGGGCCCCGTCCGTTTGCGGATTCTGCTGAAAAACAGCCGGGGGCGAGTTGTGCAGTGTCTGAAGGAATCTTGAGTATATGAAACACGCCAGGAAGGCAAGAACTCCCCGTTTAATAAAGACCATTCGACGGGCAGTGAGGTTTGCGTCGGAGGTGGTGCGGTCGGGGGGTTGCCCAGAGTAGCACCAGGAGCTGCTGCAGCCCGTAGGAGCTGCGGCCGCGGCCTCTGTCGCTGTTGCAGCATGTGCATGCGCTGAGCAGTGGGGGCGTAACATCCGTGTCCTTTTTGGTTTATTTCCTGATTGTCCTGCGCAATTCGTATCCCCACTGTTGTTGAAGCAGCAGAAGCGGCAGAAGCAGTAGCAGAGGCGGGAGCAGCAGCCGTTTCCATCTCGTCGGGGAGCGATGGCGGCCCCAGCGCCAAAGGTCGATCTGGGGGCTCGCGGACGCATGGGCGCTTTTGACAGTAGCAGCAGCAGTAGTAGCGTGAGTAGCATGTCGGCTGCAGAAGACGCGTCCTCCCGCCGGAGGAGACGTGGATGGGATGAGGAGGGAGCGCAGGGAGAAGAGGGGCCCTCAGACGAACAGCTGGGGGGCCCGCCACGCCGCAGGCGCCCGGGTGGCTGGGAGACCGATGCGACAACGGGGGGGGTGGCTGCTGCAACTGCAGTCATGGGCACCAACAATCCGAACGGTTCTGGGGCCGCTGCAGCAGCCGCAGCAGCCGCAGCAGCGGCCGCAGTGGTGAACACCCCGTCTGGTCCGTTGGGTCCCACGTCTGGCCCTGAGCCGGCTGATGGCATAAATCCATTCAATGGCCGCCCCTTTACCGATCGGTACTACAAGATACTGGAGTCCCGAAAGCAGCTGCCTGCGTGGAAGAGTCAGAAGCACTTCTTGAAACTCGTGAACAAGAATCGGTTCGTGATCCTTGTGGGCGAGACGGGAAGCGGTAAGACGACTCAGATGACGCAGTTCATGCTGCATGCGGGTCTGCACGCTGGTCGGTGCATCGCTTGCACGCAGCCGAGGAGGGTGGCGGCCATGTCCGTTGCCCAGCGCGTGGCAGAGGAGCTAGACGTGACACTTGGCCAGGAAGTTGGATATACCATTCGATTCGAAGACAGAAGCTGCAGCAGCACGATCTTGAGGTACTTGACGGACGGTATGTTGCTGCGCGAGGCCATGACCGATCCCCTGCTGGAGAGGTACAGCGCAGTCCTTCTAGACGAAGCGCACGAGCGGACGGTTGCAACGGATCTCCTTTTTGGCTTGCTGAAGGAAGTCGTGGCCAGCCGGAAGGACCTCAAGGTCGTCGTCATGAGTGCAACTTTGGATGCAGGCAAATTTCAAAAGTATTTTGATGGGGCCCCCATCCTCAACGTGCCTGGTAGGATGCATCCTGTCGAAATCTTTTACACGCCGAAACCCGAGAAAAACTACTTGGAGGCCTGCATCCGTACGGCCATTCAGGTGAGCGCTGTGCATCGGGTTTGCAGGTTTGTACCGGCGTGGTGGTCAGGGGCTTATGTGCTTCTGTTCCACCCATATTTGGTCACACTGTGGAGCGCCTTTTTCGGGGTGACGGGTGTAGGCGGCACTTGAGATGCGAAGGGCCAGCCTAGGCGTCCTTGGGGCTTACGATATTTGCTGCACGTCGCCGTGGCGTGCAGGTGCTGAAATGTGGGCCATGCGGATGGTGTGTGGCGCTGCAGATTCACTTGGCGGAACCCCCGGGCGACATGCTGGTGTTTCTCACAGGGGAGGAGGAGATCGAGCAGGCAAAGAAGGAGCTGGAACGGGCAGTACAGCGGCATCCGGATGCCGGAGATCTTTTGGTCGTCCCGCTGTATTCCTCCCTCGCCCCAGCCCAGCAGCAACGCATCTTTGAGGCGGCTCCGCCCCCTAAGTACCCGGGGGGCCCTCCTGGAAGGAAGTGCGTCATTTCCACGAACATCGCCGAGACGTCACTGACGATTGACGGGATCGTGTACGTCGTAGACCCGGGATTCAGCAAGCAGAAGGTGTACAACCCCAGAAGCCGCGTAGAGAGTCTTCTTGTGTCTCCCATTTCCAAAGCGTCTGCCCAGCAAAGAGCCGGTAGGGCAGGCAGAACACGGCCAGGAAAGTGCTTTCGGCTCTACACCGAATCGGCCTTTCAGTCGGAGCTCGTTGATCAGACGTATGCCGAAATCCTCAGGTGCGCTGCCCCCTCCCGCTCCATCTTCGAGGCCTCTTCTTGCAGTGATGCGAGGCACGCAACTAACTACATCAGCTTACTGTTCGGCTCCCCAGTGACTGGCCGACTCACTATTGGTGTGTTTGCATGTTGCGTCTAATGCGCGTGCCGCACCTTTTTCGATCCCGAATGTTATCTTGCCTTTGCCATGGCCTTTCGAGTGACGGAGCCATTGTCCAAGGACCCTCGAGCCCACGCGTGCCGCAGCGCGATATTAATTTCCTGTCGTGCTCACTGCATTGGTGTTGCTACTTGCTTCTGCTCCTCTGTGCAGTATGCCATGTGTATGCATGTGTCCGTGCGGGCCCTAGGTCTAACTTGGCGAGTGTCGTTCTGACGCTCAAGAAGCTGGGAATCGATGACTTGGTTCATTTCGACTTTATGGATCCTCCGGCCCCGGAGACCCTCATGAGAGCTCTGGAACAGGTAGGCTGCGAGCGACTGTGCTGGCATTTTCATGGGTGCTACCCATCGGTGGTGCCCCTGTGCTTTGTATGTGTGCATCTACGCGGCTCCCTCCTGCTTTGGAGGGAGATCGTGTTCACAAGAATTCGCATATGTGTGCACTGCTTCCGACGTATGTCGTTTCTTGGAGCCGTATGAGTGGGTGCATTGTATTGTATGTATCCTGATTGTTACCGCTCTGTGCGTCTTGGCGTGTTGCCTTGAACGGCCCACGGGCTTATGAGGCATTCCTTCCTGGGGGCCTATCCTCGGTCAGTGCGGCGCCCTTGCATGGTTTGGTAGCGCTTCTATATGCCCTCCTTCACAGTGCCTTGCTTTCAGGGGTTCCTTGCATTGTTTTGCTACTTTCGCCTTGCTTTGTTTGGTGCAGCTGAATTACCTGGGTGCCCTAGACAACGAGGGGGAGCTGACCACAGATGGCGAGGCAATGGCTGAGTTTCCGCTGGACCCGCAGCTTGCCAAGTGTCTCGTGGATTCTCCTCGGCACAACTGCAGCAAGGAGATGTTGTCGATCGCTGCGATGCTCTCCGTGCCTCTGGCCTTCCTAAGGCCCAAAGAGAAGGCCAAGCAAGCAGATGCCACGAAGGCTCGTTTTGCTCACTTGGATGGAGATCATTTAACCCTCCTCAACGTTTTTCATGCATATATTCAGCACGGAGCGGGCAACCCAGAATTGGAGAGGCAGTTCTGCTTCGAAAACTTCTTGAATCCGCGCTCCCTAGCCGCAGCAAAAAACGTTAGGACTCAGCTGCAGCGCACGATGGAGCGGCTTGCCCTCCCTATCACTTCCACCCCGTACACCGAAAAGAGCTATTATCCACAGATCAGGAAGGCCGTTCTCAGTGGATACTTCATGCAGGTGGCACACATGCAGAGGAGCGGCCATTATATGACGGTCAAAGACGGCCAACTCGTTGCGCTACACCCATCTTCGGTCCTCTCCCACAAGCCCGAGTGGGTTTTGTACCATGAGTTCGTCTTAACCTCCAAGGCCTTCGTCCGCACGTGCACGCAGGTTCGAGGCGAGTGGCTGCTTCAGCAGGCTCCCCACTTCTTTGATCCAGACGACTTTCCTCCTGGGGAAGCAAAGAAGCAACTCGAGAAGCTAAAACTGAAACTACAAAAGGCAGATGGAAACAGCGCCGAGACGGTCACCACGAACAATGGGCAGGTAGCACCCACGTCATAACGCTGAAGTCAGTGTCTACGAATGGAGCAGCTAAATGCAGACATCAGAATTGAAGGACGGGAGGGCTGTTGCTGCTTTATTGGCAGCAGCAACAGTGATCGTTCAGACATGCGCAACAGTAGCCGCAAGCGCGGCAGCAGACGCAAACAACAATAGGAGCAACAGCAGTAGAAGGGATTCGATGACTTTGCATATTGCAGGGCTAGGGACTTCATGTTGGATACATCTACCTCTCATCACAGCAGCGTTACTGTGTTGCACCACTTTTTCGAAGCTTCGGTACGTATCCCCGGCACACACTTGGCAGTAGCACGTCAACAGCAGCAACAACGGCAATCGCAACATGAGCAGCCGGTGATGGGAAAATGGCTGTTTTAGCGAGAGCAGCAGTAATAGCAGCAGCGGCGGTTTCACTACCAGCCGGTGTTGGCACTGCTGCAGGCCGCATGTTTGCACGTTTAGTTTCCATTTTGCACTGTGATGGACTCGCCGAGAAATTAAAAACAGAATTCGCGAAACCTGTGGCACAGGATTTCGTCCGTAGAGTCTTGCGCAGAGGCCGCTGTAAAAGGAGCTATTAGAGGAGATGCACACTGCATTAGAGCAGCTCGCACATTTGTGTGAGTGCCGCTCATTCATTGTAGCTAATGATCACTGGTTCGCTTCTGCAAATGAATCTTAAGCCATTAGCCATCTCGCATGTCAAATCAATGGCTACTTGTACCTAGGGGTATCCAGCAAGCAGGAAGCGCTGCATCATGCTAGGTTCATTTTGACGGGGTTTGGTCCTCCCCCGCGCAACCAGAGTAAATTCATTCAATTCCTTAACGGCCTGCGGCTTCTGCAGTTTTTTTGAGATTCCAAGTTTACCGGCATAGTGAGCATAATGGGACATAGGATGAAGCTACTCGTGATGGTAGTGAAAGTAGCGGTGATTGCCGCTGACTCTAAAATGGACGAGCATCGATTCTGGCGGAGCAGAAGCGCTGGAACAGAGAGCCAGATAATAGTAGACATAGCGACATGAACGGCTAAGATGAATCCGCACAGCGGACACATCCTCTTTCCGCGTTCACTCCATCACACATGCAGGAAATCCCCTATTTTGGATTACCCCATTCAGTATCTGCTATGAAAGAGACCACCAATCGATTGTTACGGGTATAGGCTGCCTAGATGCTTCCTGGTTTCAGACTAAAGACCCTCCATTGTATTGATGCCCGTTGGAAGAGGAGTGCGGGAGGGGTTAATCCCGTGAGGGGGAGGCCCAAGAAGAAGCCTGAACCCCACCCCAAGCCGTATGCTTACACGTATAAACAGCTGATTAAAATAAGATTTTTTGATGCACAAACCACGCATACGCAAATTAGAATAAGCGCACAGAGCATTGGGATTTTTCAGCAGAGGGCAAGCGAGCGCAGCCGACGACATTACGCACCCATGGAGTCTCCCGAATTATGTGTTTTTTGGTGCGTTTCCCCCCAGTAATTCCTTATTCCCCGGCAATTTCGGCATGAGCAATAGCGGTCTCATCGACCGTCGCCCCAACCACACCTACGGCAGCAAGGCATCCTGAAACTCGACAAGGCCGTCCCGCGGATTGGCCCTTTAGGGCCTGAGATCGTTGGGAACGCCTTGCAGAAACAGCGATAACAGTGACAGCAGCGGAAGCAACGTCAGCAGAAAGAAGTTGCACATCGCTATTAAGGCCACAGGCAGCACCAAAGGCTGCACACGGGGCATACGCACAGGAGGGGCACTCACACCAGCCGCACGAACTCGTGTTTCCTCACGGCAGGCAGCAGCATGTAACTAGGTGTACTACGACGCATACTACAGTAGCAGCATAGCTGGTGGGTACTTCGACTCACGAAGCCTTCTCCAGCGGTGCTAATCTGCAGATATATATACATGCACCATAGGATCCCAGGGGACCGGTTTGATGTTCCAGACTTGCGTTCAGGACCATGGATTCCTCTGCCTCCGCCTCCTTTTGGACGTTTGCTGCCTCCTCGGCCTCGGGGGGTAGTCCATCGTCATATGCGTTTGCAGGTACGTCGTCGTGTCATTGGTTGGGGTTGCTTTACTGATGCCGGTTCGGCGGACGGCGAACTCGTCTGTGCTGCTACACTCTAGAATTACAGTTTACTGCTTTACATGCCCCTTCACCTTGCGCTCTTTCCTCGTTGCTGCTATTTTGACTGCTTCAGGTGGAGATCGCGTTGTAGAGGAGCTGCGTGCAGGCAACACTTCTCCTGTCCTGTGGTTTTGCTTTCTCGCTGACTTCGAAACGGGCGCCTCTCGGGTGTATGGCTTTCCTATAAGGCTTACCGCTGGTGCTGCGAGGTCCCACGAACGCGCAAGCATCAGCACTAAGAGCATCCAGACCAGCGCCTTACGGATTTCGTTGGACTTGTCTATCGCTCCGCGGGAGCAGCTTTACCCATCCCTTGAGGCTCTCCAAGGGTCTCAGATGGTCCCTGCTGCTGCAACGGGAGAAGCAGCAGCCGCAGCGGCTGCTGCGTTGGCGACAGCAGTTGCAGAAGGCAAGGCTCCGCACCCCTTTTTTGCCGTCGAGGAAGCAACCGACATGCTAGCCCTTTTAAATAGCGGCGCCATGCTGCTCGTACATCCAGATGATCTCGCACTCCCTCCCTCTGCAGGAGCAACGACAAAAACGGCAACACCGGAGAAATTGGCAGCGCTCCCAAGCAGCCTGGGAAGTGAACGAACAAAGAAAAGGCCAAGGACCGAGTCGTGCAGCTCCCCTGCTGCTCCAGCTGATGCTGCGGCAGAAGATACGGCAGCAAGAGCAACGGGTGCGGAGGACGAGGATGAGCCGAAAACATGCAACGAAGGCAGCTCGGCAGCAGTGGGCGTAAAAGCATCAGCAGCTACACCCACAGCACCTGCAAAAGCAGGAAAGGTGGAACTGACCATTGAGGAAGAGCTCCAAAAGGAGCGCATGCGCAAAAGGACTGCGGGCATCGCAAAGTTTGGCTGGGATGCCCAGGGGCATCGGCTTCTTCTCTCCAACGCACGAGTAAATGGCGACATGGCCTAACTGCTGCTGTTGCGTTGATGGTGGCTTTTTTGCCGCTGTTGATGTTGGCTTGTGTGGTGTGGCAGCAAATGAAGGCAGTTCCACTTGTCGCTACACCTGCACGTTAGCAGGGCCTTGGAGCGTCTGCCTGCTTCGACGGGTTCCTGCCGTAGGTTTTGGTTGGGGTGTTGTTGCTGCTTCAGGGCATTTGGGCAACTGAGGCTCCGAAGGCCATTCAGACGCTAATGCGACAGCTGCCTCCGCCATCGAGTTGCTCAACCGTGGAAACTCCAGGCAAGATTGACGCCGAAGAAGAACCCCGGCAGCAGGGGCCTGCACACGCTGTCGCTCAGGTGCTCGCACTGAGAAATCTTGTGCCGCGGCGCAGCTGGTCCCCTGACGCCCCTCCTGACCTAAGCAGCAGCAGCGCTGCAGGAGAGCAGGATCAGCAGGAGCCTTCAACAGCAACAAAGGCTGCCGCTGAGACGCTTATCCATCCCAGCGGACGGTTTGGGGGGGCCCCCAGCGCAGCCTGTCTGATGGAGAGGGGCTCAAGCGAGGCACCTGTGCTTGACTGTTCGTACAGTCCGTGTGGCAGGTTGGTGGCCTTCGTGCAGAAAGGTGACATCCATTTGCTCCTCCCGAATCCTGAGGAGGCTAACGCTACTACTAAAACGCATCCAACTACAGAACCAAGGCGGAAAACGCCACACAAGGGAGGACCTCGTTGCAGCACCAGCAGCGGCGGCGGGAAACCGAGAGGAATTCGCTGCCGCGTGACTGCGTCCCCCCCAGAATGCGTCAGTGGTCTCGCTGAATACGTCGCTCAGGAGGAAATGAGCCGGATGGAAGGTTACTGGTGGTAAGGCCTCTCGCACTTCCACAGGATCCTCCTGTTGCTCCCACGCCTGGGTGACTCTCCCTGTCCTGGCGCTCGAGCTTTACGTAATTCCATGCTGTTTATCAAGCAGCGCTTTTCTGACGGTCCCGAGTTGCGAGGTTCAAGGAAAACGAGCTACGAATTGCGGAGGTTTGCAGGTCTCCCGATGGCCAATTTCTAGCATTTGTGGAGTTCACCGAGGCGCATATCTCCCCTGTGCGGCTCCAGCGCGTGCTGCAGCCGCCACAGAAGCCGCAAGAGCAGCAGATGCTGAAGGAGCAGCTTGAGCAGCAGGAGGAGAGGATTGCTGCTGTTCTTGAAAACGAGCACCAACAGCCTCGGCAGAAGGAATTGGGCCTGCAAAAAGAGGGAGAGGTGCAGCAACCGAAGAAGAGGCGCCTTGCCTCCTCCCCTGAGGCTCGCAAGGGCGGACTCCACGGATCGTCAAAGGTGCCGTCCAGCAACAGCAACGGCCAGAGCAGCAAGGGGTTTCTTGTGACAGAGGAACATCGGTTTCCGTTTTCTGGGCAGCCGAACGTCAAGGCCAGAATTGCCATCTTGCAGGTGCACTGTGAACCCTGTAATTGTGTAGGTGTGCTATCACAATTCATTCACTGACTCTCTAATGCGACTGGCTTCATTCACCTATCGTTTGCTGCCCAAATTTTTGTGCATGTCCTCCTCCTGCTGTGCTGCTAGGTGCCGGAGGTGCCTTCCCTTGTGACAGCAGCAGATAGCGCACTGGCAAATGGAGCTACCATGGCAGCCGATGGTGTTGTCACCATCCCATGCTGCCCGCGCTGTCGCAGCCGCTGCCGGTGCAGCGGCTCTGTGGGGACTGCAGGCACCTCCCGCCTCGGCGGAAAAGATAAGCCACCCATGGCCTCTACCAACAGCAGCAGCTACAGCAAAGTGTGCAGCGGCGTGCGGTACGTGGACCTCCCCGTGTCTGACTGGAACAACGACTTTTACGTTGCGAGGGCGCAGTGGCTACGGCTGCGCACATGGCAGCAGCTAGAGGCTCTTAAGCTGCTATCCCACGAGGAAGCAAATTTACTGCAGAAGCAACAGCAGTCGCAGCAGCGGCCGGTGCCGAGACAGCGAAATAAAAAGCAGGAACATTGCCAGAGGCAGCAGCACAAGCAAGAAGAGCGCCCCCCACCAGTGCTTGTGTTGCAGCTGCAAGACAGGCTGCAGCATGAAGTTCGGATTTGTGTAGCCTTGCCTGTCCCGGCCCCTCTCGTGAAGAGCAGCACCAGCAAACAGCAGCCGCAGGAGCTGAGGTGTGTGTGCTGCTTCAAAGAGCAGCGCAACACCTGGGTCGATCTTCACAAGGATTTCTTCCAGCTGGAGACCTCCCTTTTCTACACATGGACATCCGACAGGCATCAGTACAACCAACTCTACCTTCAGGTCTGGCGCTGCAGCTGCTGCTACTGCTTCTTTTTCTCTCTAGAAGATAAGTGCATGTGGGTTAGAGTCCGTCAGTTGTCAGAGAGGGCTTCGGTGCTGGCGTAGCCGGCTATCCATTTCGCTGCTGTTGTGGGTGCTGCCCGTATTGTTGCTGTTACAGCACTTGACGCGGCCTGATGTTTCTTTCCGGATACTTCCCGAGGGGAATGGCTTGAGGGTTGCATCTCTCTTGGTTCCCCCCCAAAACTACGCCCCCTTCTTTGAAGCCTCCCGGAGAGCTGCAGCGGCTACCGCCGCTGCTGCGGAAGGGACTGCAGGAGCACTGGTGCCGTCGGAAGTGCCGTCTGCAGACGAAGATGACATTTACTTTTTTCTGCGAGTAATTCCCCAGATACCGGAGGAAGTCCAGAGCAACAGCACAAGCAAGCACAACAAAAGTAGCTCGCTGGCAGGAGACCTGGCTCCTCTCTCTAGTCACATCGTCTGCGCGCGGTTGAAGAGACAGACGCTTAAATCAATCAGCGAAGATCTCGCACGATCAGGGCTTGCAGCGAACGAGCACCCCAAGGTTAGTCAGAGAGGCACCATACCGTAAAATAGGATTTCGCAAGAGCTCGCGTCACATCGCACATGGTAAACAGTATTTCTGATTTTGTGCCCGTAGGTAGTGGACCTGAATTGCCCCTTTATTTTTCTTTCCAACCCCGAAGTGAACGGCCAGCACGCGGCGCACTTCTGTGAAGGCCTCCCTCTGTGGATTCATACGCATCACTCTATCAACAACCCTAGGCAACTCTGGTATTGAGCAAAAAAGCCTTACCCTTAGCCGAATGCCTGCCCATATCCCCAATCCTTTCCCAATACCCCTCTTTGAAGCATCCAGCAAAGCCCAAGCCACAGCCAGCCCTGATTCTAAGCCTTTCGCATTTACGGCGTGTGTGGCAGGGTGCGGTACATGCCCAACATACGGGAGCTGTTTGATGCTGACGCTCGCGAAGAGCGCCTGTACTCCGGATGCCCCGACACCAAAAGGGAAGAAGGCACGACTTATGAAGACGAAAAGCTTTGCTACACTCTTGAGGCTGCAGCAGAATACACGCATCAAGTACTCCAGAGGCAACACAATGAAAAGCCGCGGCCAATGGAAATCCCCATGATCATTCGCGCTGGCTTGCGCAACTTCTCATACCTCTACCCCCAAGCAGCAGGTTGTGGTCAGGTAAGTCCTTTGGTCAGCCCTCAGGGGCTCTTACGTCTCCGCACATACGTTCATGCAAGCTTAGTTTCGAAATCCCATCGGCCTTGTGTACAAATAGGGCGCTTGACCTCGGTACTGTGTTGCCAACGTTTGTCCGCTGTGGCCGCAGGTGCTCTTTGAAAGCCAGCACCAACAGACCCTGTTCTTGCGGGTCCTGAGTTCGCTGAGAACTCCACAGTTTTTCGCGCTACAGCAGAATAAGCACAAAATCCTGGGCGCCTATTATCTTCCTGATCCGACTACACACGGACCGCGTAAACCTTGAACCGTAGACTCCACCAAACTTCAGCACATTGCGCACCAAAATACGTCCTAACCTGAATGCTGTTGCTGCTAATGCCCCGCGTTAGCCCTGCTGCTTTACCGACTTGTGATAGCCACAGGATGCACTGCTTCGCCCTCTTAAAGCGCGATTTTTTCCCCTCTGGAGTATCAGCTAGTATGCGTTCTTGCGTCATGAACTAGTGAATATCTCCTCCGTTGGACTTACTTTTGAATGCCTCATTGCTGCCTCGCTAGTTGATCGTCCCCATGCATGGCCATTTGCGTAGTTGCCTCCTCAGGTCGTTCCTTCATTTTTTCTGTTTTGCAGCGCCATACCGCGGGGTCGTCGCGTGCTACGGTGGGCCTTCGGTACAATTCGTCTCCAACAGTTGGGAGCTGCGCACAGACCCAAGAGCCAATGCCCTTGCCAGACTCGGTATCGCTTACCATCCCAACGCATACACTCCAGGGTACCGCCTTAAGCGGTCAACCGAATGCGCATATCTAAGTAGCCGAAACTTTTACGGCTTAGTCATTACCTTAAAGCATCGCGTGTGCAGGGCCCTTAATCCTATAGTGCTCCTGTGTAAAATAAACTGCTGGTTGTGTTAAGCCGTAAGCTCTAAGCATGATGCTCAGACACGACAAGGCTAATTCCTACGAATTGCCGTACTCCGCTGGTCAAACAGGCTTTGGCTTCCCGCGGTAATTTCCCGACGCATCTGATTTGGAATGCTGTGGAGTATTGTGCTGTGGTAACTACAGGTTTGTTAGTGATCAAGACAGATAACAGAGGCAGCCATAGCCGTACTTCTTCATTTGAGAAGAGCATCTGCCTCCTTTTAGGTCATCGCGAGGCTGAGGATCAGGCAGCCGCATGCAAACACCTCAGTAACGAGGGGCTTCTCATGCTTAACAAAAGCAGCGAGAACAGCAGTATAGAGGGCGACAGGGAGCTAACTAAGGGTGTGGGGATTTATGGTGTGAGCTACGGCGGCTTTTTGAGCTGCATGGCGCACTTCCTGCACCCTGAGATTTTCTCCGCCGCATTCATTGTCGCCCCAGTCACCTTCTGGGAGGTCAGATAAGGCAATCGCGTCTCAGGCTTTTTCTGCGACTGTTTCTTTGTCACTTCCCTGCACTGTTGTTTATTCTCTCGCTAGGACTGCTGCAATCCATGTCCCCACTTGCGCTGTTGCCCCCTCTGCTCTGCTTTCAGGTCACATATTTCCCTCCTCTTACTGTTTCTAGGATAACTTACCATGCAATTCTGCTTTGGTTTATGTTTGCTTGCCCAGGGATACTCGACACACTACTCAGAGAGGTACCTCTCGCTGCCCTCTCTAAACCCTTCCGGGTACTGCCTCTCTTCAGTCCTTCCATTCGTTCCTACTCAGCGGCAACCTGGAGGGCGAATCCTGCTGATGCACGGGGCAGCAGATGAAAATGTTCTTCTGCAACACTCCTTAGTCTTGGTGGATGCTCTCATTAAGCAACAGGTAAGCAAGAAGTAGAATTCACGCACCTCAAGCCTACACGGGAGCAGGAGGCGCCGTTGTGCTGGACACCTCTACTCTCTGCTTTCGTACCTTTCCAATTTTCATCTTCCCTTTTTAAACCCAGAGTGGCTGCCTTCTGCATTATCCTTCACCGTTCCTGACACTGCGTATCCGCGTGCACACCTCTCCCATCCTGTGCTAATTTTCTTCCTGTGCTGTCTTCTTTGCTGCGTCGTCCTCCCACTTCAAGTCCCTTCTGTTTCTTTGTGCATATGGTGCCAGTAAGTTGACTCTTCCTATATTACCAGCATCCTCGCCAGCATTTGTGTTTTGTGCTCTTCCCAGGTTCCATTTGAATTCGTGTGCCTGCCTTCCTCTCGACATGGTCCATCATCGCCCCCGGACGTTGCACACCTCCGCACCCGCCTGCTCACGTTCTTCGCGGAGGCGCTGCTCCCCAAAGAAAAGCGGCCTGGGCCTCCGAACGTACAAAGTGTGCAGTAGTGGCAGTCAAGCAACCGGGCAACGTGAAACATCGTGCATCTCGCCTGAACTAAAAGCGAGACTGACCCTAGTAGAGACGGGAGTGTTTGATTCCTTAACTTTCCATTTTGCCCCTAACACTGCTACGAGCAGCGAAAAAATCAGAAAATCGGAAGGCACAGTGACTCGACAAAGATAAATAGAGGCTTATGTTCTGGTGGGCGTTTGCTTCTGCCTGTTTACTTGTACTGTCTTGTAATCTGGGTCTACAGCATCCTCACAGAAGATGCTCAGCAGGCTATTACACGGCTGTTGCACACTGATAGGCGGGCATAAATGGAGGGAGGGTAGCAGCCTGAGAGAGGAATTGCGGGCACCAGAATGTAGAGCAGAGGCGCAGCTGCCAATAGCTACTTACATGCACACCAGTAGGTACCAAACTACTAAAACAAGGAATAATGGAAGAAGCACGGTGGATGTGAAAGTTTAGAAACACAGAACTGGCAGAGATTATACCACTCCTCCAGCTATACATATCGCTGCCGTGTTCGAGTGCAATACACAAGGCGCACCTGTGTGCTCAGGCGGCCTTACTCCTGACAATAGCTGCACAGGCAGGATTAAGAATAATCCAACCTTTGCCGGAACGGGTTCGGCATGGGCTGCAGCTTTGTTGAGGGCTTCCTCTTTGCTCACAGTTGAAGGCACAAGGCAACGACGGTAAACTGGTATTTTTGTAGCACACCGCCAAAGATCTTCATAGTGAAATTATGCACACTCATGCAGGATGGCTCAACCGCGAAGCTGAAACTCAATGTGAGTGGTAAATCAGGAAATGCATATGCTGCCCATGGAGTGCTTCGCTACAGATGCGAGCTTGACTCAGGCATCGCTGCTCCTACGGGGCAACAAGCGTCTATGCTGTATGCAGCAATGCAATCGAAAAGCTCTTAGTACAATGAGGGAAGGATATGTAACATTGCCTTCTCAGCTTTGCTCAAAAGGGGGAGAGAAATGTGCAGCCGCGGTAAGCATGCACGTTTCCCTCCCAAGCACCAGGTGCAACAACAGCAGCAACTGATGCTGTAACTGATGCAGCACGTCTGTCTCTGTACCATATTGTTCGTTGCTTCTTAGCATTCTCCGTCACCGTACGAGCTAGGTCAGTCTATGCGAGACCCACGTGCTGCGGCTAATGTTTCTTCTGGAAATACCAACGCTTATTTTTGAGTGACATATGCTTCTTTTCTCCGATGCCACCTGGAGACTGTACGGCAACAGCTGCCCGGGCTGAGCCAGCAACAAGTCACACACGTATGTCAGAACGAAAAAGCCAAACAGCCTTCCTGCAGCAATTGAGCATCTCGTTGTCCTTCAGCACTAATTGATTTCGTGTTCCTTTTTAATGATGCAGAGACAGGACTTACGTGTAGCGTTACCGTGCAACTGTAGAGTTTCCAGCACCACCACCACCAGAAGCGGAAACAAAATGCTACCCAGCAAAGCATATGCTTCTGCTCAGGTTTCAATACCAGCGCACAAAGCTACTGACTTCTGTCCAATCGCCCTGCACAGCTCATTTCGATTCCACTGCCGTTGCTGATCCTGCTCTAGCTGATGCTCAAGTAAATATTGTCTTCTGACTAGCTTTTGCGCTTGCTTCGGCAACAGCAGAACGGAGCATTGGCCGATTCGATTGCGCGGTTGCCTTTTTACCTGTGCAGCTACTGCTTTTGCTTGCGCTGTTGGTCCGCCTTTCGCTCCCTGCGATGCCATGTAATACCTAGCAAAATTTGGTGTGCAGGTTACTTGGCTGTGGCTGCACAACACTTGCTGCGGGCTTGCATCCACGAATCCTATTTTTCATCCGCCCGACCGGTTTCAACCAAGGCTTCACTGCTGCTCCTGCTTCTCTGGATCATCTACAAATGCTTTATAAGTGGTTGCAGGAGATACACTCAGAATACCTTGACTGTCGTTGATTTATTGTCCTCTGCTGCTGCCACGGATGTAGTGAATAAGACATATGGTTTCACGCGGGAAATTCTGTAATCGTTTCCGCTTTCCAGAGTGCTCTGACTATATAAATCAGCTCTCTTAAACGGTGCTCAGTGCCTTATAAAATCTGAAGCAACAGCAGCAGCAGCGGTAGTTGCCGGGCCGGCGGCGTGCGTAAGCAGAGGATGCGGGTGGGTGGGAGGTGAGGGCTGGAAGAGGGGAAGTGCAGCTTTTTTGGAGCGTCATTCCATGCTTTTGCTTCCACTGCACTTGTGGTAAGATCAGAACACTGTGCAATACTGCTGCTGCAGCTATGGCCCAGCGGCCGGTGGTTCGCTTATAGTCAACTAAATCGGGACAGCTCCACTACGGTAAGATCTGATGCAGGTCCTGAAAGGACCGCTACTCCAAAGGCCAGCTTTGTATAACAACTATGTCGTGCTGCTAGTGCTCCATGGGTTGCTCGCTACGACGTCCGCGCATTGCAGTGTAGAAGATCCGACACAAAAACAGCAACGCTCGCGGTTACTGCTATAGTGGGATGCGTTTATTGCTGCCCATGCGAATAAATCTCATCCACCCTCGGAAAAAGAATCATAGGTATTCGCTTCGTTGGCAACTCAAGGCCAGCTGTCTGCCGGTGCTGGTGTTTTCTTGCTCTTGGTGCAAAGAGGTAAAATTCTGCAGGTTTTAATGCACTCTGCATGTCCATCTGCTTCAGGATGGTTCGCAGCGGTTATAGCATGTTCAATGTGCAGAAGGGTTATAAAGGCACGCCGGATTGCACCTTTGACCTGGAGGCGTTGACAGCTACCAATGCAAATGGGTTGCTTTTCTTAGCGTGTGCGATTGCCCTTGCTGTCAGTGCGCCTCGTGATGTTAGTGCTAGTGAGGATCGTTTTGGGGCCTCACCAGACGCTTTTGCGGCTGGAATAGCAAGAGCCCAAAACTCTTCACGTTCTCCAAAGCCCCTTTATTACACTTGCTACTGCTGCTGTTGTGGCCGTAGTTACTGCTCCTGCAGCTGCTACTGGTGCTTGTGCCACTCTTCATGCGCACCAGGTTCCAAGCAAGCCTGAGCGCTTTGCTCGACACAGATTGGGCTGGTCATGTGGAGTCCCCCTTCCTGCTATTACAAATGATAGCGATATATATGGTATACATGGGGAGAATGCGAACTCAGTGCTGCAGGATCTTGTGGCCGCCTTCTCTTCCCGACACCGCACTCGCCACCGCTGGTATTATACTTGTTGCAGTTTAAATGCTTGGCACAGAAGCAATTTACTAGTCTTTCTGGCCCCGCAGAGATATTCTGCAGCTGTTTGCTGCTGAGTGGGTGCATTTCTTAGGCAGGACCACCACCACAGAAAGACTGTACGCGATCGTGCTGGAGCTGCAGTTGCTTCAGCGCCTCTTTTTTACTTATGCGGCTCATTTTGCTTATAAAACTACACACTCTAAACTGCTCTGATATGCTCTCTGTGTCGCGCGGCATCTCAAGGAAGAGCTTTTTGCAAGGATCTTTTGGATAATGCACCACAAGATGCATACTGGAACTTCAGGATCGGTTGCTGCTGGTGAGATGCTGCTTCCGGTGGCTGTGAAAGCAGCGGGTGTAGCACCATCGTTAATCAAGAACTGTTATCTCAAGTGTCCATGCTCCGTAAACACAAGAGGGATCGCATCCATTCTGCTAGAAGGGAAAACGAGAGGGCACTTCTGTGACACTCACTGCTGCCAAAGTCACAGCCAAGCGATGTATCAAAAGGAAGGGTCAGGAGTATTTGCTTCTCCGCCAGCCCTTGAATCCTTTGGCACCAATACGCTGTAGAATCACTAGCTTCGCTACTGTTTTTTTGCTGGGTTTAACCCATAACTCTTTTTGCAACAGAAGTCTGGACATGGAGAAATTTTGTACATCATACGAAGGAAAGGATTCATGCTCCCACCGTAGACGAAGGCACATTCCGAATTTCAGGTGCAGCTGACTGCTACGTCTCCTGCCTATGATCCTTCTTGGGTCTGTACTGTAACGCCGTAGTTGGAATGGCGTTGGCGCTGGGGTTGCTGCTACTGCACACTTTTGAGCGCGGCGGCTGCTGTATCTTCCCCTACAGATCGTGGGAACACAGTGGCTAAGTGCCTAATGCGGGACGTTTTGCCTGACAGAGTCGCTGCTGCTACGGATCCTCCGTCAGCAGAAGTTTGTGCTGCTGCTTCTGCTGCGGCGGCAGGTAGGCAGAAGGCATATCCCGTAAGGAAAAGCGGCAGCAACCAAGCCTAGTTTGGTGTATACATAGCTACCCCTGCTTTATTGAAAGGGTTCATAAAGCATAGAATGATATAAGGAAAACCACGAACGCTTTGACCTCCGCTTACAGATGTTCCGAAGGAGATAGAAGTAGTCGAGCTTACACGACACGCAGTGCATATCGAGGTTTAGCACCTACAGTTTGGTGTTTACCGCTTCCGTGTTTTCCACTCACCACGGAATACCAATGACTTTGTGGCGATATCGGGCTTTCAAGCTTTCGAGTTTTCTCGCACTGAGGAGCGGCGCCGGGTCACTAATTTAAGCTCATGGCGCGTTTAGTGGAGGAGCGATCATCGAGGCAATGAGAGCGAACAGCGAAGAAAAGGCGTGGTAGAGTCAGAGAGTCAATGAAGCAGCGCTTGGGATTCCCTACTTACCGCCGCCACTATGGACTACCTCCATCTATACCCTACAACGCGTGTAGGGTGGAAGATTGAGCGTTTAGAGTTCATGTTCTGATGTCTCCTCTCACAGACGGCACTTTACATTATTAGCAGTATAAATAAAAAGGACGAAACTTTGCGTGCGTTCGTTGCTATGTACCGCGCTCGTGTGTAACACCTCCTTCCTTGTGGCGGTAATCGGTTTGGGGGGCAGCCAGGGAAGCATTTTCGACTGCAAAAACACTGTGCTCTAGATCCCAATGGTAGAACTTGTTTTGTAAGATATACTAGCAGGAGAATGGCACCCCCTAGCAGACTTTCCCGAACAACACGGCCATCGGTGTGTTCAATTCAGCTCTGAGGCGGGTATAGCCCTCAGGGAGATATCGATAGGTAGCAAGCTTATTAGCTCACCTTTCTCTTGACCTTAAGCTATACAGATGAAAAGGGCTTGAAGCGTCGAAACAAAACTGAAATTAGAGCTGTCCAGCTCCTGTCCCCTCAACCCAACAATGCCGATGTGGATGTTGAGGCTCTTCACTTGTCTGGGTACTTGCTAAGACTACCTCCATTGTTAGCCGGTGTGATTATCTATGCACTAAAGTACATCTGATGTGTTTAAAATTACGGAGTTTTTTGATGCACAGCAAAGGAGGAATTCTCAGCAGCTACCGAGAGTGGCAGCGAAAAGGAAGAATACGCGTGAAATGAGACACGAAACCACGGAACCCCTAGCCCAAAGTCGACGTGCAAAAAACGATGTATGCGCTCACATGTATGGCACTGACCCATAACAGTTGTAGGCACAGGTGAAAACCACACTTTCGTAAAAAGCATGGGTCTGTGTGCAGGTATTTCGTCAGGGCTCAAAAACAACCTTCACGGAAAGCCCAAACTTAGTAGTTTGAGCGACTGAAAGGTAAACCGACGGATCCTCTGCCGCAGGTGCATACTATTGTGTACTGGTGTACTTCCTTCTTTGCAACTGGGCAGGCTTCATTAGAATCCCTTTTGCCGAAACACAAAATTTGGCCCATTCAATGAATTGAATTCAAGCAGTGCAGCGTACTGCCTTATATTGCGCTCTGGTACTTCGGTTTCGCAGAAGGCTCAGCGCCGTCTTTGGCCCAGCGCGCCACAGAATGTATAGCCTAGGGTCTACTCTTTCGCAGTAGAAGGAAGCTCTCCCGCTGTTATGCCGTGGTCGCACTGCACAAACAAATTAGTTACGCGGGCTCAGCTCCATTCAACGTAAGAGACCAGTTCTTGCTTGGTCCTAGTGTGGTTTCTGGTGTTTCTGTGGGCTCCTCTAAGGAGTGAGTGTTCCTTTCATGTCCGCTGCGTGTGCCAACTTTGGAGTAGTGGTCTGAATTTTGAAGCTCAAAATATTATCCAGAGTGTCCCTTTCCTGTATGTGTGTCCGTTGAGACGGTCAGGAACGTTCTTAACTCTGTGTCTCTTCGCATTTTCTGTGAGCGTGTCATTTGAAGAACCATGACAGAGAGGGCGTTTTTGCTCCTCCCTAACCTAGTGCCACATTTGCACATGTCTTTCACCAAGGTGAATGGGGTATTGCTGATGCTACTCCTAGACCCCATAGCTCGGCATAGCTGCTATGGCTTCGGTTTTCTTGCATTTGCCAATGATGTCGCTGGTATTGTGTTGCGGGATGCGCGCACTCATGGAGTGGCTAACAGGAGGCTCGAGAACATCGACGTAATTTAGCGGCTTTAACCTGTTAAGTGGGTCTGAAGCCCTTTTTGCGAATGCTAATTTTGATGCAGCATTATCGCCTCCTCGGAAAATCGAAGAACACTGTTTTCAGGTGGCACATTTGTAGAATGCAGCAAGTATTGTCTTGAAGTACAGATTTTATTAGTATTACTAGCCTGTGTTAGCTCACTTCGCAAGTTATTCGACGGCATCTCCTCCAAATCTTGCATGTGGAAATCATTGGATGGTTCTTTACGCTACCTCCACGAATAATATTTACCCCACTTACTTTGGATCTTCAGTACTTTGAGTGATAATTTCTCCATATCTATAGATATGGCCCCTCACTAATTTTTTACTTGCGCGCTCACCCATTTGTCCACCTTAAGCAAAACACAAATCCTTCCTAGGGTCATCCCTCTGCTGGGCTTAAGCACACTGTTGTTTGTGTTCTATTTTGATTTGTTCGCCTGATTTCCCAGGAAAAAAGCTGTTGCTGTTGGGTGGTGTTTGGCTGCATCCATGTAATAAGGCCTTAGCCCCTAGAGGCATAACCGAACAGGCCACTTAAATTAAAATCTTTGCCGACTCCTAGCTTATGCTATGGACAAGGATGTGTACCGCGCCTGTTTACCTTTGGGTTTGCACACTACGTCGCTCCCACTTCAGGTCATATTTCTCACACAATTTAAAGACTAGCAGCTCTGGTCTGTCCGTTGTTGTATCTTGTGGTGAGTCACTCGGCATGTAGCAATACCCCATGCAGTCTAGCCTAACAGTGCATACCACAGGCCTTCACGATTTTCCAGCTCAAATAACAAAAATTAAAGAGAGATATTTCATCATGCATACTCTTGGAGTGGCCCTACGAATACCATTGATGCTGTCCTAACACAGCTTACACGATGTCATTTTAAAGGAGACTGAATCTAACTCTCTCTGAGGCTACTGCGCCTCCACATATGACGCATGGGATATTCGGTAAGACAGATACAGTGGCAAGTAGCCAAAAGGATAAAAGGAAAATGGGCTCACCTTCTTCCTTTGAATGCTTTTTAATGCGTCGCATAGCTTCGGGTCTGAAGAAAGAGGGCTAATGAAAATGAACCTTTTCGCCGCTCTCATCCAGCGCTAACCGATTATACATTACTGAGGCCACCCAGGAAAGGGAATAATTGTCGTTCTGTGATACATCTCGACAAAATTGTTGTGGCTACCCATGAGCTACCTCATTCACAATCATACGTCCCGGCAGAGCTGGATGCTACGGGTTACTGTGTGACATCTATCCGTGTGGGACTCCCCACAAGCCCGGCTTTCCTCGTAAAGCCTTCGACATGTTATGCACCTCTCAGCCATCTATCGCTGTGGGTGGAGCAAGGTGGGATTATCGGCCTGATTCAAGTTTTGAAGTGTGGATTGTTTTTGCATTAGCATTACGAGCAAACAAGCTATAGTAAACAGTCAACGAAAGTTGCTCGAAGATACCAGAGTATGTCGACGATATTGGGTGCGCCAAAGAGACCGTAACGCTCTCTTTCTCCCTAAAGTTTTGGATTCTCTCTAGGGACCCACCCAGGCAGCAGCACAAGCAAGTGTGTGAGGAGAGATGCTTCTTAGCAAAGCACGGTATCTGGGACTACGCACGAAAGGAAATATGTTGGACCAAACAGCTGGTTTTACCTTGACCAGTTTATAACAAAAGTGCAAACTCACTGGAGCAGCAAATGGCATTGCAGCTAAGATCTTCGATGCAGCAAGACCCTTTGTTACAGTACTTTGGATGTACTAGTAAAGTGAATTTACTGTGAGTGTCGGCTCCGTGGCTGGCTGTTCTAAAATTCCATCGGCTTGCTGCATGACGCATTTTGGCTCCAATTTACATGAATACCTGCTCTATGCCTGTGAGCTAAGCAACTGTGCACAAGTGCGTCCGAATGCCCTGAGTGCTCAGTAGGTGCGGCTCTGCGTTCCGTATGTGTTCTCCCCATTCGAGATTGGAGTCATGTGGACAAAGGTGACAAGGGGAGGTATGGCACGGTGAAGGGAGAAGTTGCAGGCTTTTTCGGGGGCGTGGATAGCCTTTGGGGGGCTCCTGAACGCCTATAAGGAGTGCAGGAAAAGTAGATATATCCGGCTCACTGTTCCCATTGGATGTCCACACTAAGCGAAATCAGCGCTCCCTTTGATCTTCCGTTGAGCCTTTTACAACTGCCATACACATGAGTAACACTGTACCTAATATCTCAGTTGGGAATACACCTACCATCCGATACAAAATACATAAAACGGAAAGTACTCTGTGTTTTGGAAAGAGCTCTGTCGTGGACCCGACCGCGCCCCCAGGAGTTTGCCTAGCGGATATACTGGCAATATGGTGTGCGTGCTTTTGCCTTTTACAACACTTAAAGCAGTTTAAGCTAGCCAGAGACAGCAGATCACGCACAAACGTACAAACTACTTGTTCTTCGCTTATTGAGCTAGCAACACTTTGCAGTAAATGAGTTCACGAACAGCCTCACCAAATAGCCGATTCATCACCAATTCATACCCAGATATAAATACTGCAGTGAAAAGTGCCAGAGTGCGGTTCGGCCCGCTACAACAGGGTAGGATGAGGCGATGCCGACTCATGTGAAGGCTGCGTCTAGTGAAAATTCAACTGTGCAACTGATCAAAAACCTGGGCTCCAAAAGGAATGAGCTACATACTCCCCAGTTATAAGGGCAAGCCTTGCTTTGCCTGCAGTTGGTGCTTTTGAGTTTATTTTTGAATCTAGAATGCACATGTGGTGGTCCAAAAGTTTCATTCTTTGGCCGCAGCTTGAAAGCTGTTTGCTCCTTCGGTATTCCCTTTATCCCTCTCTCTAAATGAGTTATTCAATAATCAATTCCCTAATCGCATCACTTGCGGTTCTCAGGGTCTAGTAGCAACTCACGAAGTCCAGTGGGCCTACTCGCTGCAGCTCAGGGCCTCGATGATAGCTGCAGGATAGGGTGCGTTAGGAGTTAGCCGGCGCAGAAACCCATCTAAAACGGGCGGTTGAATGACGAATATATGGTTTCACATATTCTACGTGGGCTGCTAGAAGGAAGAACCAAAAAGCTGCACAAATAATACTCAGCCTCCTCATCGAGCTACATTGTTTAAGTACTGCCGCCACCAGGCGCCACGGCGCCGTTGCCCTGTGGATATTGATCTACTTCTCCTTGTTTTCTTTTTCGTGGCCTTAAAATCGTATTTGCTTGAGGAACAACTGCTTAGGTCTGATCATTGGATGGCCTTTTAATGTGCGGTTTCGCTTTTTCCCAGCAAACGACCCGCCATACACACTGCGTCCAGCACACAGCGTGCCGATTCAAGTTCTCCTTGCAACCTTTTGCTGCTCCCTAGTAGACAGCGTTTGCGAGTGCTCGCATTCGCTCATTTCTAACTGCCATTTGCTGCCAATATTCTACTCGGTCAGCCGCAACAATGGCTACGGAAGAGGTGAAGACGGCCGCGGGCCTCAAGAAGAAGGTCTCAGATGTCCATGTGCTCGACCAATCGGGTGCTGTTTTCAAAGTCAGCGACACGACTGATTCATTCATATCTCAGCCCTTCCCTTCATCCTAGCTCAGGCTTGCTTTTTGGCTTGACAGTCTCAATGAGGCATAAGAGCCACAAGCATAGTCGCAGGCGCGGCAGAAAGCACCACCTCATGAGGAAGCCAATGGCCAAAAGCTAATTAGGTTCTTGTATAGCTGAACAAAACGTAGAGGAGTACCAGTGTGGATCTTCAACCTACGACATGATCGTACAATTACCTGAGATGTAGCAGTATCCTGGATCGTGCTGTCGGAGCTTACATCACTGCATCCGGGGGCAAGGCCACCACGCAGTCACACCGGGTGGTGGCTCATTTATATGAAAATGCATGTATATGAAGCAGCCAGTAGCCTTGAACAGTCATGCGCTTTTGCTGGGTTGCAGTATATGGGTAGGGCATTAAGGAAAGTACACGAATCTTGTCGCTTCATGCGCGACTCTGTGGGGCTTCTCAGGGTTTCCAAATATGGACAGACCTGGCGCCAGCTGTTCAGCAGCAGCCGAATCTTATGTTTGCCAAGTGTGTAGTACAGCCTGGCTCTACGAAAGAAGTCCTACAGGTTCAACAGATAGAGCCGCAGGGCAGCGGCGATACTTTCGAAGTCCCTCAGTCCCACGCCTGGAACGTCAACTCCACCATTGATCCTATGACGTACGGAGATATTGGGATGCTCCCCCATACAAATATCCCGTGTGTGCTCGATTTCCTGCGCATTCGTTACATGAAAAACCAGATTTACACTTGCGCTGATCCTTTGGTAGTTGCAATTAATCCCTTTAAGGACTTGGGAAATACCACCAAAGAATATATCTGCAAATACAGAGATGCGGTCGACTACACAAACCTCCCTCCGCACGTCTTCTACACAGCGAGAGTGGCACTCGACAACCTGCACGGAGTGAACAAGTCACAAACCATCATTGTGTCTGGTACGTCTTCTTCCACATGAAAACATGGCCACTCTAAGCTAGCCTTTGACGTGCATCCCACTAAAAATTTTGTGTTAGTCCTAGCTGCTGCACAGACAAATCGCCTGGTGTGCCTTGGTTACGTGCAGCTCAGCTGGCAGCATTCTGTTTATTTGTGATTCGTGAACCTTTTCGTTGCTGCGGGGTTACAGGCGAATCCGGTGCTGGGAAGACCGAAGCAACAAAGCAGGTCATGAGATATTTTGCCACGGCAAAGGGAGGAGCCATGGACCTACGAATTCAAAATGCCATTATGGCGGCGAATCCCGTCCTCGAAGCCTTCGGAAATGCGAAGACAATCCGTAATAACAACTCTTCTCGTTTCGGTCGCTTTATGCAGCTCGATGTGGCTAAGGAAGGAGGTATTCGTTATGGCAGTGTGGTCGCTTTCTTGCTAGAGAAGTCTCGAGTGCTTACTCAAGACGAACAGGAGCGATCGTATCATATTTTCTATCAGCTGTGCAAGGGAGCTGATGCGTCCATGAAACAGAAGTTTCACCTGTTGCCTCTGGATAAATACAAGTATATTAATCCCAAATGCTTCGATGTTCCTGGAATTGATGATCTTGCAGAGTACAACGACGTTTGTGCTGCATTCCAGTCGATGTCGCTGACGGAGGAGCAAATAAACTCTGTATGGAGTATCGTGTCTGGTGTCCTTCTGCTTGGTAACGTAGAAGTCACGGCCACAAAGCAAGGTGGCCTTGATGATGCCGCAGGAATTGAGGGGGAAAATCTAGAGACATTCCAAAATGCTTGCAGGCTCTTGTTTATCGACGCAGACGCGATTCTGAGGGAGCTAACATTAAAGGTCACATACGCCGGTAACCAGAAAGTAGAAAGCCGCTGGAAACAGGCCGACGGAGACATGCTTAAATCGTCTCTCGCGAAAGCCATCTACGACAAGCTCTTCCTCTGGATTATCAAGGAACTCAACAAGTCCATTGAGCCACCTGAGGGCTTCTCTAAGTTTCTAGGCATGCTTGATATCTTCGGCTTTGAGGTGTTTAAAAATAACTCGCTGGAGCAATTCTTCATTAATGTCACTAACGAAATGCTGCAAAAGAATTTCGTGGACATAGTGTTTGCGCGTGAGGCGAAGCTGTACAAGGAGGAGGGCGTATCGACAGCCGAACTGGTGTACACTTCCAATGCAGAGGTTATTAGCGTGCTAACGGACAAAAAGTGCTCGATTCTTTCTACCTTAGAGGACCAATGCTTGGCCCCAGGAGGAGGTGATGAGAAGTTTGTGGCAGCTTGCAAAACTGCTTTCAAGAACAGCACCAAGTTCAAACCAGCCAAGGTGTCGCCTAACATCAACTTCCTAGTTAGCCATACTATCGGAGACATTCAGTACAACGGAGAGAGTTTCCTTTTCAAAAACAAGGACGTACTACGAGCAGAAATCATGGAGGTAGTCCAGGCTTCTTCAAACCTCGTCGTGAAGGACCTGTTTGCTGGCATTGTTATGGAGAAAGGGAAAATGGCGAAGGGCCAGCTCATTGGCTCGCAATTTCTGAGGCAGCTTGAGGCCCTCATGGAACTTATTAATGTGCGCCTTTTATTGAACTTGCAATGCCGGGGTGTCAGTACACTAGTCGCTATACCTGTCTGCGTCTCCTTCAAATAGTAAAACCGATACCCATGCTGCACTCTGTGCATTTTGATTGTTTCTCAGAGTACGGAGCCACACTTCGTGAGATGTGTGAAACCAAATGACACCAAGAAGCCTTTGGATTGGGTTCAATCCAAGGTTCTAATCCAGCTACATGCACTCTCAGTCCTCGAGGCCCTGCAGCTAAGGCAAATCGGCTTCTCTTACAGGTGAGTCCATCGGTCTTCGCAAACACCATACTGAGCAATCCACACCGTATTCCGTGTTTAGCTGGTAGTAATATCATTTTCACACTCCTGTGTGGTGTGTTTTGCATATGTGCCCGTAGACGTCCTTTCAAAGACTTCCTCTATCAGTTCAAGTTCATCGATCTTGGCATTTGCGAAAATCAATCTCTTTCTCCGAAAGCTGCGAGCCAGGCTCTTCTCGAAAAGGCAAAAGCTACCAAAGGCGAATACCAGGTGGGGGGAAAGGATCACAGTTTTGGATTGTTGGTTCATCCTGGCAGAAGTTGCGCTCACATTTCCGTCTCAGCCTGAACCAACTGCATCCGTTTTTATCTGACGTCAATTATGCATCAAACGGTTTGTGTGTATGATATTTCCCTGCAGATTGGGAGCACAATGGTTTTCCTGAAACAAGGAGCAGCGAAGCACCTGACTCTCATACAGCGTCAGTGCCTGGCAGCGTGGACGCCTCTAGTGAGCGTTCTTGAAGCATGCTACATGAGATTGCGCCTGGCCAAGGCTATGTCCAAGAAGAAGCATTACATCGTCAGAACTCAGGCTCACATTAGGAGGTAATGCAAAATACGAGCTCCGCCATTTCAAATTGAGGCAGCACATCATATTGCCTTCTGTAGCCTAATGTTGGTGCACCGCGGTATGATGCCCAACTCTGTACAGTTATATATTTGCGTTTTGAGTGTACTGGTATGTTGTGCGTGTTTCCAGGCATATAGTGGACCACAACGTATCCCCCACTTCCATTGAAAAGCTCTTCTGAGCAGCAGCTTATATGAGTAGGGGGAGCTTTCTCAACCAACAAGCAGTTCATCGGAGAACCCTTGCTCATAGGGTTGTAAAGAAGGGAAATGTTAACACAGTGGGCTTCATGGGAGCGGCATAGAATGCAAACGGTTGTGCGCCTGTTGGACGGGGCCCTTGGGACTTTTGCGTTTAGTGGTCGCTATTTTAAAGCAAGTTAGGGCACTTGTTCTACGAGAGCGAGATGGCGAGCCCACAGTAGTGCCACCTGTATCTGAAATACTCGTAGTTTTGTAGCCGTGCTCCTTTCGTAGAAGAAGCATTACTTCTTCAACAATTTGAGGCTACAACCCTCGATTTATTGCATATGTGAGACGCTCATTATCTATGTGTATCTGTAATGCGAAATAACTAGGAGAATACGGCAGACAACTGGGACGATTCGAACTCGCATTTATTAATCCATGAGAAAATTTTCACTCGTCGTGCAGCCAGCCAGGATTGATTTCGCTAGAAGTTGCATATTGAGAAGCATTAGGTTCTTTTACAAAGTCGCACTGCTCCCAAAAAGTTCGCAGCAAGAATTAGGGCCTTCATGAAGTGCACTTACCCGCTCTCTTGTCCTAGGCCGGCAATTTCAAATGGCAGACAGATGCCTCCGCTCCCCTCTTCTTCGCAATTTACATTGATAATCCCGATCTCCCACTTCCCAAGTCCTCTTGGGCTACGCGCACAGTATGGTAGCTCAAATGCAATGGGTACGGAGGTGAAGCGGTATCAAGGCCATACTGAAGGACTTGCTAAAAACTATCATACTTGCAACTAGAGGGAGTATCGTGCTAGCTTCGCAGCCGAAGCAACACCGGAGCATTGGGCACCATTCTAGTTTCTGCTGTCTCGTGTTTATTCGCAAATGAAGTCAATTTTTATAGAACGTAATGGATGCTGGAGCGGTACGGACCCAAACAGCCTCACTAGTAAGCAAACATGCTGAGAAGTCTGTCATTCATGACGTACGTGCAAATACAACGAAGCAGTGCAGTATGAGACTTCGAACAAGGCATATTCCACAAGGAGAGTCATATAAAGCCGTTTGGTAGCTCTAAGCTTTTCTCTGGTATTGTTTTAGATTGCGATGTTTGGGTGTAGAGACCGTAGCAGGCAAAGGCAAATAGTGCTGTTGCTGATCAAAACAAATTTTTAGACCACAATTCGACCCGAAAGATGTGTGTACTATTTGGAGCTGTAGTGAACGTTGTCTCATCACCAGGGTTGTCAATACCACCGCATGTGGATTCTGATGTAGATAATAATGAGGGTCTCCATGATTTTTGTATTTGCACTTGCAACAAGTAGAGCAATGCGTTTCGTTGCTGACTTGGCCTTATCCCAGCACTACGTTTCAGTTTCCATACTACAAATACTGCAATTCGACTCTTCAGCCGACTGGATTTTCTGTTGCGTCTATCTTCTCCTGCTCTTATAGGCGACAACACGATACATTATTTTGCTCAACTAATATTGTAAAATGGCTCAAAGCCACTATTGAGCGGAGTCATTTGAAGTCCATATGATTCGGCACTCTTAAAGATATTCCTTTCAATTTTTCACATCTGTTTCCAAGCAATACAATTACGAATTCATGCCCTACTCGCTGTAGCAGTGAGCTCTGTCGTGACCTCGTGAAGCACATTAGACCATTAATGCAATGAGATGATAAAAAGTAGATTTTATCTCTTCAGGCAACTGATGGCAATGAATTGGCATGATGTGTTTTGAAATCGCAACACCTGTCGTGGTCGCAGTTCCACTGCTCCCACTGCCTTCTCCTGCCTCAGGCTTCCCATTACTCTTCTAGAAAAAGGAATGAAAACATTACTGAAAAAATCGATGTGGCCGACGATATGCACGGCTGAGCCACTGACGAATAATGGCACTGCACACGCAACTAATGCAACCAAGCAGTCGATTCAGTGCTAAATTATCGACGCTGCAGCTCCTCAACTGAGTCGTCGATTTAAGTGTTCAATCCCTGCTCGATCAGACACTTGATTTCACTGCAAATGTTCCTACCAAATGCCTTCATAAAGAGTTGACTGGTCATCAGTTGTGGGTTCTCCTTAGAGCTACTTCAGAATGGTAATGTCCAGTTGCTGCATTTTAGGTTGATACACATCCGTGCGCCCAGTCATTTTTATTTTTGGATAACTCTTCGCACTCCATCGGCCTGTGTTGATGGCTCTGATGAAGTATAAGGCGGATAGGCACCAGTTGCTTTTTCACTCCTACAGCGCTACTCCCTTTCTGATGCTGCTGCCATGCCTCTCAAGCTGTTTTTCCACTCACATCTTTGGCGAGCAGCCTCAAGCCGGCACTCCGCAGCCCATCGTCCCTTAATGCAGATCGTTTCAGCAAAGAATTACAAATGTACACAGAGCATGGATGGAGCTTTCTCATCAGGTTTAACGAGAAAGTGAATACATAGTCAGATGCCAGAGGGCTGCCTGCAGTAAAAATATCTTCTCATGCCCTGTCCCCACACCTGGGCTGTCTCGGTTACTGCTTCTTTGTAAGCACACATATACCAATAGGCCTTCACAGCTTTACGAACTCTGCGCTGGCGGAAGGCAGCATTGTTGGATGGGGAGCCTCCGTATCTGCAATCTGAAGACCGGATATCGCATACTAGCATATGACCACCCCAACAAAAGGTCTGTTGTTTTCTCGAGTAAAAAGCCTCTTGTCGTTTTGTCTTAAAGAACCGCAAGGCAGCATAAGCAGGTGAGAGCTCTCACGCCCAGCGTTTCCATGTGTAGAGTGCACTGGCCAATTATGTAACAAATCCCTCGAGATCAAGGAGGGAACCATCACCCAAGGCCTCGGGGCAGCAGCGGGGCAGCTCCGAGAATGCGGTCATAAGAGTGTGAGAGCAGCAGCTGTTGCTGTTGCTCTAGTGTATGCTGCTGTTGCAAAGGCTCCACGGGCTTGAGGCCTCTGCATGCATTAAGTAAGAGAGCCTTCACCAGTTTGGCGGCTTCTACAAGTTCAGCCTCCTCTGAACTGGACTCCCCATCGCTACCGAACCCCTCTAGAAATGGCAGCAAAACCTCGGAATCCATTGCGGCATCCAAATACTGCAAAGCTGGGCCCCCATTCTCTGCTTCTCGCACCCAATCCAGCAACAGACGCAAGGTTACCCTCTGCAGGTGGCCAGTCACAGTAGCCAATGTCGCCGGAGAGAATGGCTGTTGTTGTTGCTGCTGCTGTGCATTGAAAATGTCGCAGGTTTGCTGAATAAGTGCCTTCTCGGAGAGGAGCTGGATATACACCGCAAACAAGTCTGGCAGCGGGGCCGGTGCGTCCCGGCGGCGCCAAGCAGTAGCTATTAACAAGAGATCATCCAGCAGCAAGGATGCTCGCTGCTGCTGTTGCTGCTGCTGCCGTGCCTGCTGCTGCCATACGGCATGGAGCACTTCAAGACAGCATCGCACCTGCATGTTGCCTCTCTTCAACACATCTGCTGCTGCTTCCGTTGCAACAAAGGACTCGCGCGAAGGGACAGGGAGCCCCGTCCACGCAAAGTCGCAACAACGCAGTAACAGCGACAAGGGCCCTTCTTTAAGCTCATGCGCCGCTGGTGGTAGCTGCTGCTGCAGCAGCCTGCAGCAGTAACAATGCATATACCACGAGCCAAGCTGTAGAGGAGGCCTGCTCCAGCAAAAAGCAAATGGAATAAAATCAAAGCACCACTAAAAGTAGGGCCAACAGCAACAGTACAAGTGAACACTTACCCGACTTTCAAGCTTGGAGATTTCGGATTTGAGGCTTCAACGAAAAGCCTAGAGAGTAACGCAGCAGCTGCGACATGAACCGTTCCCGCGGCTCCAAACACTTTCTGCTGTTGCTGCTGCTCTGCTGCTGCAACTGCAGGAAGGTGCAGCGCCAAGTCCAGCAGCAGCGCGCGGAGTGCCAGATGGGGACCGTCAGCAGCTGAAGCAGCAAACCTGAAGAGCTCCGGCAGCGGCAGCAGCGAATACCGCAGGCGCCACACCGCACCCTCTGGGCTGCAAAGAGACGCTATCCACTGCTGCTGTACCTGCTGCTGCTGGGCACCCTCCTGTTGCAGCAGCATTTGCAGCTCTCGCTGCGCCACGAAGCACGACAGGGGCAGCTGGATCTCGCTAAGGATCTGTACCAAACACCCAAACAGCAGTTGCACCAGGAATTATCAAGAGCTCAGAACCCTTGTCTGTGGTAGAAGCACCAAAGGCAGCGCTTTATTCTATCGCTGCTTCTCATGTCAGTGCGTCTGCAGCGATGGACGTATACCGTGTGGAGTGCCTCCAGTGATGAAATGATCTGCTGCAGCAGCTCCGTCTCCTCCTCCTCTTGGTGCTGCTTTGGATCTATTAGAGAAGAAAAAAGAGATGCCAAATGGACTGTGGATCCCTCGGAGGCTCGTCCATTGAAGTTGCCCTCCACATATTGCTTCAGCAACTGCAGAGCTTGGGCTGCTGCGCTGCATCGGACTGCTACTGGCAGTGGCGGCTGCTGCTGTGCCGCTTCTGTCGTTGCCAGTGCCGTGTATATGCTTGCTCTCAGAATCAGTAAGTGCTGCTGTTGCTGCTGTTGTTGCCGCCCATACAGCTGCGCCAGCAACTCCCCTTGAGCCACAAGGCCCGCGCTGAAGCAGCAGTGCAGGTAAGCACGCACCAGCGAGGGCGCAGAGGTGCTCGTACAGGCTCCGGCGCTGCTGCTGCTGCCGCTGCTACATTCACTGGAGTACAAGGTAAGTAAGGAAGAAACAGCCCACTGCTGCAGTGCCTCTGGCTGGCAATGCAGCAGCAAACCACAACAGACGGGGCTGTCCAGCATGGCACATGCGGCAGCCACAGCATCATGCTGCTGGTTGAATGGAGCAACAGCGGCCGAGGCGGCAGCGGCAGCTGCTTCTCTGCTGCACTGTGAAGCCTGCTGCTGGTGCACTTCAAAGAGGCAGTCAAGCGCAATCCACTGAAGCAGCTCGTCAGGAAGCAGCAGAGGCAGTCCCTCCCCGCCGCCTTTCTCCAACCTTGTCCACAGCCCCTCCACCACCGCCTTCTGCTGCTGCTTCTGTGGAGGTGCCTCACATACCCTCAGTGTCGAGAATTCGAGCAACAGATGCTCCTTGCAGGAATATGAAAGCACCCGCGGGAGCAGTTTCTGCCAGCCCGACACACTACTGCTGCTGTCGCTGAGGGCAACAGAAGCAAGATGGACGGCCTCTTTAAAAGCTTCGACGATATCTTTGATCTGCAATACGTCAAAAAACTTTTTTCCGGCAGAAGAATGCCCCGCAGCTGCAGTCGCCGCAGTAGCTGCTGCTGGCGTTGCTCCTGCAGCTGCAACCAGTTGCTGCGTCGCAAGCTGCATTGCTGGACAGGAAGAGCCCTCCTGCATCAGCAGCTGCAACAAGCATTCGGTCAGAAGCGCCCTCTGAAAAGAAGCAGACGCAAGAGTACCATCGCAAGGCAGCCTTCCACGAAGCGGCAGCAACAGCATTACCAGCATCAGCAATAAAAACCATCACTGCAGCGGCAACAGCAGCAGGAGCAGCACCTTGCTTTTTACCTGTTGCTCAATACCACACTCCGCAAAACGGCACATCAGTGAACTTGCAAGTTGCAGCAAGAGCATACATTTATCGCCCTCCTGCTCGTACTGTTGCGTGTATACGGCGGCCCATGAACGAAAGAGCGCGCGGCTGTCCGCTGTGGCCATCACCCTGAGAACAGCCACAACGCCTTACAAAAACTGAATTGTTTGCAAATGCTACGCCGCTGTTGTTGCCTTGACGTGTACAGTTATGAAGTATGCTGGAACTGCAGTTGGTGCGCTTGCAACTCGAATTACGGACCATGGATATGCGGAGAGGAGTGAGAGCGCATCGTTGGGGCTGCTAATTGTGGATGTGTGGTACAGCGTAGGCTGGACGCCTCCCTGCAGTGGCAGCGGCGGTGACTGCTTCTGCGTCACCAGAAGGGCAGTGCTCATGCACCGCCACAGTCGTTGCTGCGTCGCCCTGCACCTCAGCAACTGCCACACTGTCCGCGAGGACAGCACCTCCCTTGCCGTCATTACTGGAGTTCGTGCAAGCGCAGTACGAGCGCCACACTGCTCCCTCCAGAAAGCATCTGCTTCCTCCCAGGCTGTAATCCGGCTGCTCCGAGGCAGACGTTCAATGGCTCCAGCCAGACGTAGCAGCTGCCGCAGCAGCAGTAACAGCAGCACAAATCCCACGAGCCGCAGCAGCTGCTGCTCATAGTCACGGCCGCTGGGGGCTGCAGCCTGCAGCCGCTTCAGAGCGCCTGAGCTGTCCATACACTCCACGAGCTGCTCCAGTGACACAGAGCCACCGCCACTCCTCCCGCTGCTTGTAGCCCAGGGTGGACGGCGAGCCGCAACAAGGGCATGCACGAGAGAAGCAGAGAGCGTCGATGCCTGCGGCCCCACCAAAAGGAGCAGCTGTTGCAGCAGCAAATCCAACTGCTCGCAAAGCCACTCAAGGTACGGCAGTGGCAGCCGGCATACGAGAGGTGGCCCCCCCCCAAGCGTGACTTTACACGCAGAAGCGCTGGAGCAAGCCTCATCTCGACCCTGCAGATTCGCACGAGCATCCCACAAACGCGAAGAGTAGCGAACGCCGCTCCATGGTAAGCGCGACAGCGAGCTCACTACCGGGCAGCCAACTAGTGTTGAGAGGGCTGAGGGCCGCGCGCATACCGGCCGCTGCTGTTGTTGCTGATGAGTGACGGCAAACAGAGGGGATTTCGACAGATGGCTAATGAGCATCGCTAGACGCATTTCTAAACCCTCCAGCCACCGGGGCTGCTGCTGCAGCTGACAATTGCTGTTGCTCTTGCTGTTGTCATCTGCGTCGCCAAGAAGTGTCAAACGCGGCAAGTGGTCGCCATACAGAGCGCTCTCGCTGCCGCCGCTGTTACAAGGCCGCAGACGCAGCAACTCCAGCAAGCAACCCCAGGAGGTTCGAGGGGCTGCGGGAAGAGCCAGGGGAAACTCCCGCCTGAACTCGATCGCAGCCACTGCTGCTGTTGTTGCTGCAGCAGCAGCATCTGCTTCGGTTTGCATGCGGCGCCTCACGCTGCGCACCTGTTGCTGGTGCCGCTGCTGCCACACTGCCCTTGCTGCTGCCTTGTGAGCCCGCAGTGCAGCAGCAGCGCGACTTTCCGCCGCTGCACCCACTGCATTGCAGCATACACTGCTGTTTCTATCCCGCCTATTGCTGCTCCGCGCAGTGACCTCTACCAAAAGGAACTCGGTGGAGGTAAAAAGCCACAACCGTCGGCTGCTGCAGGTCGCCGTCTCGGCCGCTGCGCCCACTCCTCCCGCTTCCTTGCTGCATGCTGCGGACGCTGCTGTGGGAAGCATGGCACACTCAGGGAAGCCTTCGATGTGCCCCTCCAGCAACAATCGCAGGTTGCTGTTGGTCCTGCTGCTGTCCTGTTGTGGCTGCTGCAAAGGCCACCAGACAAAACAGTCCTCGGCTGCTGCCAACAGCGGGGAGCGCAAAGACAGAAGGCAGCAGCAATGTAGGTGCGCCGGCAGATGAGATGCAGCGGCCGCAGTAGAGTGACAGCTTTCTGCTGCTTCTTCTCCTCCTGGGGAATCCGCAGGCCAAGATACACGAAGAGACAGCAACGCCGACTGCCCAACCGCTGCAGTGGGTTGCGGCTGCTGCTGCAGCTGCTGCTCACGGCTCTCTGAAAACAGAAATAGGCCGTTACTGCACACTGTGACAGCCGGTTCCTGCAAGACCTGCTCCTTTCGAAAGCTGTGCTCTGCTGGCATGGTGTTGGTGCAGTTGCTGCTGCAAGCGCTAAGCAGCTGCAGCTCTTGATGGTACTGCAGTGCGTCCGGGGAGTGCAGCACTGACAAAATGCGAAGCGAGAATTGTGCCCCTATGTCCGGGCTTCCGTTGAGAATCTTGCTACTGCTAGCAGAGTCAAAAGCAGCAGCCTGCTGTTCAGTTCCAACAAGGAGCACCACGCGATCACCTCGGGATGTTATAAGGGTCAGAAGGGGCTGCATCTCAGGCGTGAAGGAACACATCAGTTCCTCCAACTGCAGTGAATCCTCCCGCAGCTGCACCTCCTGATTTGGTGGGAGCAAGCGCTGTTTCCAGCACTTCCCAGACATGTACGCTACGGTTTCCACAGCTGCGGGGGGCCTTGAAGAGCGGCGCTCGTCATCCTCTGTCAAGGGTGGTAAGGCAACTGCAGCTGCTGCTGTGTCGTCAAGCTGCTCGAAGCAAACTGGACAGAAGCCATCTACGCCTCCAGCGCAGCATCCCGTATCCTCCGGCGCTGCAGTACCAACTGCAGCTCCTGCCGCATCCGGCGACGACCTCGCTGCTTCTACCGGGCCTGCTGCATCCCGTGTGAGATCTTTTGCTCCTCTCGCGACATTGGGGGCAGAACGCCGGAAACTGCAATGCAGCACAGCGAAAAGGCAGCCACCAACACAATCAAACAGAAGGCATACATGCACAGTGCAGCACATCGGTAGCCGGAGCACCATCTAGAGAGCAGCCCGCACACGACCGAGGGAATGCGGCACGCGAGCGACATGTAGGGGGGCACCAGAGCCCTTGGAACGCAGCAGCAAGTGAGCACATGAAAATTCGCGCGCAGTAGAAGCAACAGTAGAGACTACAGCGAGCATCCGTAGTGGGAGCGCCATCACCAGCATGCCGACACACAGGGCAGCAACGCCTTTGGAAACCATTCTGAAAAGGCCTCCCTCGGTGTTCCCGTTGAGCTGCAACAAGTAGATATTCCCTTGGCTATCAGCTGCCACCAGAAGCCTCTCTGTCACCGCCTCCACCATCCGAAATCCGGCTCCAGCGTCAGTTGCTGTTGTTAGTCGCTGCTGCCGCTGCACTGACGCTGCTCCAGCGGCGGTGCAGGCGCTGCACGCGACACTTTGCTCCCACCCGCTGGTGAACTTGCCGTCGCTGATACGAGAAGTACAGGAACAGGTGAACCTGCAGCGGCTGCTCAACCGCAAAGGGAGTCGTCTCACGGTGCTGCAACTGCCCTGGGGGTCTAAGCAGAAATGCAGTATCTGGCCCCCAATACAGGCGTAAGCGATGCAGCAACTCTGATGCTGCTGCTGCAGCCGCGCAAAGAGCCGAGGCACAATATGCCACGGGCGTCCGTACAGCTTTTGCTGTTGCTCTTCCCGGCGCTGCTGCTGCTCCTTCAGCAAAGAACGAATATCCGGTGGAAGACTCACAGTCAGATCCTCCAGGGGAACGAGCTGTGCCATCCACAGTTGCTGCTGGATCCCGCCGCCGCTGCCGTTTTGCTGCTGCTGTGCTGCCACACCAACAGGCAGCAAAATCGGGCAGCAGCCGCCCGCCCTGTAGTCCATAACTGACACACCACAATGTCGTGTGTGCTGCTGCTGCTGCTGCTGTAGCAAGACAACGGCGAAGGCAAGCAGAGACTGCGTTGTGAGAAGGAGCAGTAGCAGCTGCTGCTGATGCTGGCCCTGCTCCATCTGGTCGTGCTCCACCAAGGCGGTGCGGCAGCAGCAGGTAGCAGCAACAATGGGAGCGTCGCCTGTAAGGCGCACTAGCAGCGAGGGTGCTGCATCTGCGGCTGGTGGGGTTGTTGCTGTTGCTGCTGCAAGAGGAAGCAAATACGCTGTACTGCCCTGAAAGAGGCACACCTGCTGCAGCTGAGGCAAGAGCTGAACACCAATGGCCACCGGCTGCTGTTCCTGCTGCACTGCGGTGAGCAGCGAGGCAGGCAGGAACCCCCTTTTTAACGTTTTCAGCTGTAAGCATACTGGAAAGAGGGGCGGCTGCCGCCAAACATCTACAAGACTTAGAGGGGCCCCCGGAGTGGCTAGTGCCGCATTTGCAGAGGCATCTGATTCTTCTTCTGGCACTGCTGCTGCTCCTGCTGTGTCACCAATGACGTGCTGCTTCCCCTGGAGCGGCGAGGCTGCTGCTACAGCTCTGTGCCACTGCAGAATGCGCTCCACATCTTCGTGTGCTGTAGCCTCGAGCCGACTCTGTGGGACCTGCTGCACCTGCAGCGGCTGTTGCTGCTGTTGCTGCTGCACTCCCGATGAGAGACAGCGCAGAGCGTCTCGTGCCGCAACGGCTGCTGCCGTGTCGACGCGGCGTTGCGCCTCAGCAACAAGGCGAAAGAAAGGAGCACTCACGGCTTGAGGATTACCGGCCGCCGGAGGAGCAGCAGCTGCTGTTCCTGCTCCACCGTTGCGCACATGTGGGAGCTCCCTCACCGCAACAGCGTCGTCGCTGTTGCGGGCATTAGCAGGCCTGTTCATGACGTCCGGGTTGCTACTCCCCCGCCCCTGTTTTCGTTCCTTCAAGTTTTACTTTTGCAGCTGTTCTAGCGCACGTTGCTGCTTTCAACGCCGCTGGAGCAGCCGCCCCGGTGGATCGGGGGGAAGGTCCTCGCCGCCGCAGCAGCAGACAGGAGTTCCGGAGTCTGCTGCGGATCCCTCAGTGCAGAAGGGCGTTCTCTTAGGAGCGTATGCAGCTTCCACAGATCTGCATTGGAATTTGCTCTCTGTGAATGCCTCCGCTTCTTTGGAGCCCCGTTCGTCGGTGCATGCGGGGCTGTCAGCAGGCGGCAGCGCCTCTTTCGGTACAGGTGCTAGAGCTACCGCCTAGTAGAAATAACAATAGAAACAATGACATAAAAACCACCTCCATCTTTGTCTATCACGTCGTGCGATAGGCATGGGGCACATTTCGCACAGGTCTGCGTACTGTGCCTGACTCACTCGGCTCACCGCCAAGCACTAAGTGTGACACACCCAACGGCAGAGAGAGCTAGGGACATCGTATTTTAGAGGCCTTCGCTTAGGCACGTTACTTTTACTCTGTGCTGCACAGCAGGACGCTTGTACAATCCCCGGGCATTCCGGTTGCTGTGAAACGTAGGCAGGGGCAGCGTGCCGCAACTGCCACCACAGCTATCTCTGGCGGCATCATTGGTACTGAATTGAGTCTGCCGAGTCTTTCTGCAGCTCTCATTTGCCGCTGCTGGGTGGCTGCACCGCACCAAATACCACGGTCGCAGGTGCCGCAACACCAAGCCGGGCTTCTGCACCACCAGCACCATCAGCTCCGCGCAAGCGCTATGTGGCTTTTGCTTGCCTTTGTTTCAAGGACGAGGCGCGTTGGCTCGCACTGCTCGCAGAACGGTTATTTTTAGGGTCCCTGATGGTGGTTCAGATGACAACACCCACTGGAGCAGGACAAAGGGGGCTACGGAGGCCTCCCCCCCCACCAGAGTTGTTGCCGCACCACTTCCTGCCCCCAGATCAAACCCACCAAGCCGACACAGCAGCAAATGCTGCAGCAGTGCGCCCGTGTCCTCTGTCGCAGTTCTCCAGAGGGGCTGCAGGAAAAGCAGCAGCATCAGCTCTCGGGGCAGCTGCGGCTCCTGGGCACTCAGCTGCAGCGACAGCAAGCGCCCCTCCAGCCGTCGTTGGAGGCCCCGTAACTGCATGGAGGAAGCATTTTTTGTGCAGAGCCAGCAGTCGTAGCAGCAGCGACAGCCGTAGTAGCAGCAGCGAAAGCCGTAGTAGCAGCAGCGAAAGCCGTAGTAGGAGCAGCGACAGCAGTAGTAGCAGCAGCGACAGCTGCGGTAGTAACACCAGCCTTAGCCGCAGCAGTCGCGGCATTCGCAGCCTTAGTAGAGGCACTAGAAGCGGCGGCCGCGACCTTATGACAAGGAGCGCCTTTGGTGCCTTTCGTTGTGTTTATCGAGTTCAATTTTGGGCATTTGCGGCTGGGGTGTTCCTGGGCTGGCTGTTGCTGCTGCTTGAGCAGCAACAACAACAGCAGGAGCATACGGAGGGGAGGAGCAATCCCTGGCTCATTCGGCAGGCTGTTGCCCGCGGCTTCTGGATTCTCCTGTTTGCCGGCGTCCTGGTTCACAAGCAGCCAAATGCGAGCAGCGGCAGCAGCGGCAGATCGGAGCAAGCGGACTTATGTTACCAGTGCATCACACTGTCCGTATTAGGCTGCTGCCTTGTCTTTTTTGTGCTGCTACTAGTACGGTGCCGCATGCCTTGCGCAGCAGCGGCAGAATCCCTTTTCATTCTGCTCCTGCTGCTGCATCATGGGAGCGAATACTTGTTTGTCGCTGCCTTTCACCCCGTAGATCTCGCCTACGATTCATTCCTTATAAACAACAGTCCCGTGTATGCGGCAGTGCTACTGCTCTCCCTCATCGAGCAGCAACTCAAGCCCTCGATCGCTGCGGCAGTCCTCCGCAGCAGCAATGCGCTGCTCTTGCTGAACCTGGTGCTGGGCCAGCAGATACACTTGCCACAGCTGCTTTGGCAGCTGCACACGTTCTGCTGCCACGCGCTTCTGCGGCGTCCCTTGCTGCATGGCGATGCCGACTTGCTGCTGGAGCAACCGTTGCAACAGCTGCAGCGGCAGGAGAAACAGCTTCCTGAAGCAGCGGCGGCAGCTTCAGCAGCAGCGCTTGCCCTGGATCCGTCCTCCTGGGTGTATTGGCAGCTTTGGATCGTGTTCGTGCTGATGCTGGTGGCCGCTATGGGGTTTGCTGCGGCGCTGCTCGGCCTTGCTGTGCGGGGTCTGGGCTTCCTTACCCTGAAGGAAAACTTTACGCATCAAATACGGAGAAGGAAAAACAAGGGCCACACCCTCTGTACCCGCGGCATCTACAGCATGTGTCGCCACCCAGCGTACGCTGGGTGGTTCTGGTGGGCAGTCGGTAAGCAAGCAGAAGCACCACTAGAAGACTGAGGCAGATGCGCAGCTTGCCCGAACCATGAGACAGCCCTATTTCGTAGACAGCGCTCTCTAGAGGTGTCACTGGCTGCGCCAGTCCGGACTCATAGTGTTCACTGCAAATATGTGGCAGCAACACTAACCTCACATGTGCCATAGTAACTACGGACAATTACTAAAGCGGGAAAAGGATGATTCCAGAGTTTTGTACATAGATTTTTCTCCCCAAAACTTTTGTTTCTGAACAGCTTATCCAGTCGGACTAGATGCGTAGCACCTGAGTAAATTATAAAGAGGCAGAGGCCAGCCTCTATAAGCGGTTTAACCATGGATCTCCACGCGTGCCCTCATGCGTTGCAGGGTCTCAGATGCTCCTGCTCAACTGCGTATGCTGTTGCCTCTTCTTTGCCGTATCATTTCTGTTCTTTCATGAGCGAATTTTATTTGAAGAACGTCAACTCCTGAGAATGTTCGGGCGCGAGTACGAGGTGTACAGGCAGCGCGTACGGACCATCGGGTCTGTCAGCCCACGTGCTGAGACAAACGCTTCCCCATGGTCACTCAAAATTGCGATAGAACTAGCCAGGTCTAAGCGGCGGGACTTAGTGCTGTGCCTCTCCGCCCTCTATTTCCGTAGAAAGACTTCCATGCATTGTCCCTTTGCCCGCCCTAAATGTTCTTCTCTTTGCCTCTGCTACCTCATCTCCAGAAATATCAATTTCTAGTCTCCTTGAATAAGGCCCCCGTATGGTTTGCTCAAGGGTGTTCGACTGTATGTGTGACCTCAATTGACTCTTTTTTAAATGGATTTTTGTTGGCCGGCTGTGTGGTGCAGCATCCCAGGACTTCAGGCGGCTTTGGGTGCGACCGAGAAGGCGCAGCGGCGACCATCTACTCCGTAGCAAGTCAAATTTTTATCTACATCTCCTCTACCCAATTAATGTCGGTCTCAGAGGTGAATCCATAACTTCTGCAGGGTCACTTCCTGAGCTTATATTGGTCCCTAAGTCTGAATATTCTGCTGTTCTCTTCCCCTTCAACCAGCGGGATCGAGAAACCTAAAACACGGAGTGCAAGGAGGCAAGTCCTGCCTATGTGCGGGGTATTCTGAGGCTCCACACCTCGCTGAAAGGGCCAAGAAGGAAGCAAGGTAGACATGAGAGGCTTGAAGGATAGACAATGACCCAACAGAGAACGGGCTAGGCTTTCGCGCAGCGAAAAGTTTTTCTACAGTAGGAGCTTCTGTAGACGACACCTGTGGAATTGGAATAGGGCTAGTGTCCTCAGTTCCTTTTTGACGATTACCTTGGGGGAGTTCGTCGGATGGACAGCTCATGAGTCAGCTGTTGCATATTGAGCTTTGCCTAGCATGTAATTGAGCTTATTCAGACACTGCCTGTGCACTACACATATGAATATGCCCGAAGGTACAAGTTTTTGGCGTCACTTTAGGAAAACAGCAATAGGGATGCGTCCGTCAGGGAGGCCGCCATAGCGAAAAAGGGACACGGAAAATAACTGTTTTGGAGCTAAACAGCTCAACAATAGGATAGCATGTAAAGCCTTCCCCCGCCTGCAAACTTGGTTCGAGGATCTGGTCGCCGACCAGTGTACTGTAGCAACAGTGACAACAATCAATAACTGAAATCAATCTCAGGAAACTGTCGGGACAACACCGCCTCTATGAGCATTTTGGGCACGGTGGATGGAGGTGAATTCTATTCTTCATGGGGGTTCTTTTCAATTTGCTTCACCCAGATGTTCTAGGCATACATTCAATTTCCACTTTTGTACTGCTCCACGTTTAGAATATCTGCCATTTGATATGGATGTGTTCTGTATCGTTGTTTTCCCTGCGACTACAAGTTGTTGCACTATGCGCATCTGTGCTGAAGCACAAAGAAGCCCAGGAAGCCTCGTGGACCCTCACCTGGTAGAGCGTAACACGAATGATGTTCCGTTTATTGGATTTGACCACTTCCGTTCTCAGAAAAAGAGGAAGCTGGCACCTCAGAGAAACGCACGAATCTATGCCAAATAATGCAAGTGGCTGCTGCAGGAGATACATATAAACGTTCAGAGGGTGCTCGAGTTTGTGCGGAGTGTGATGTTCTGTTCCTTCATTAATTGGCTCAAGTGCCAGGTGCACTCGCCGAAATACGAAATAGAGGTTCGGTTGTATGGATGCGAACGACTTCCTTCTTTAAAAAGTAGATATATACCAACATCTTAGGATGGGCTACAAATTAAAAGCGCATGCTATTTAGCGTGTGATCAAATTTCTGTGTTTTGCTACATCAGTAATAACACCCAAAGTGTCTGTACATCTATAGTGGAAACTACAAGAGCAAGCTATTCCTCTCGGTTCATATGCTGGAACCGCAATGTCATAAAACTTCTGAACTAATGGAGAATAATTCGCGTGTCAGAACCCTCGCGTTTAAGCAATGGTACTGTCGGCGAAAGCGTCAACTTGAGGATCTCATTCCTCAGCGTTCTTCTGGGTCTATGCAGTACACCGTAAAATGGAAGAAGGTAAGGCCTGGAATAGCGTGATACAAAGGATTTATAAATAATCATTTAGAGGATCGCATAGGAAAATTTAAAGACTGGAACTGGTTTACTGCCCTTTTGGGTGAAATATACACTAAATGCCGATGTGCGCAAGTTTTTGCGGTCCTTTGCTCGGAAGTTGAAGCGTTACAACAAAATTACAGGGTACCGTGAATGCCGTAACCCTACTACAATTCGCTCAAATTATGTACGTCTTATTTGCACCTCCTTTAGTACTTATTGTGCCGATGATATGTACAACAATATATGCTACTCAGAGGATGTAAAAGAAGTGATGCAGCAGGACAGGAGGAACACCCTTGGCTTGTGCCCCTCACTCGAGACCTAGTATGTGCGGAGGGGGCAGAGATCCCAGTGTTTACCACTAGCCATCACAAATTGGGCTGTGGCGTGTTACCTCGTTCGAATATGACAAGAAAACCAAAGGGGAATCAGCACGAGAAGTTGGTGAAAAAAGCTCATGGGCAACAGAGTGAGGTGCGAAAGAGCTTCCGACTGGCGACCTTAGAAGTAAGATTTTGCATAAAACTAAAACTTTGTACTTCTTGACACAGTCCAAAACACAGCGACGGTCCCTGAAGTCAGCACTTTGTAGTTCTTCATGCTCAAATTCACCTTCCGAGTCTGATTCAGAATAACACGCACACACAAATAGACACTTCAAATGCTGCCTTTACCGCAGAGCATAAATCTCTTATCTGCAGGTTTTCCTGCGGTGTCTTTTATGTAAAGGAGCATGAAATTTGGCAGATCACAACTGTAATCGAAACGTGAGTCACCCGAGTGGCATTCCAGAATTTTGGCTCTTCCATTCATGTTTCACATTGCTACCACTTTGAAGAATTGTATAGATATGTTATTCGCTGTGTTGCCGGTGTAGCAAGACTTGTTTACGAGACAGCACAAAATGGACAAGTTATGCGACAAGCGTTCTTCTACTTAATCTACATAGCTTGAGCTGCAGAAAAGTAACATTTCGCTCAGGCACAACTGCCGTTTTCACTAATTGCATCAGAATAATTACAAGTAGAGGCCCAGATTACAAAAAGGCGCTCATCTCGATGCTGTTTCACTAGGCCTACCTACCCCAGGCTGCATGCACGAAGCACTATGAACCAGTCGAACTTCAGAACCTTCCCGAACCTCCCCTTATCGGTGCTCGCATGGTGTGTATGTGTAATGTCGTGTGCAACTAAAGGTAAACGCAAGCGATGCTAGGGGATAAAGCAACTTGCGCCCCAAATATAGGTCCTTACCGAGGCCCGGAAACCTGTGAGCCCGAAGCACGGATGGGATGTACCACTCTGTCAAGAATAGTTACAATTGTTTCTTCCTTTTGGGTAGTGTTTGGACGCAGAGATTATCGCAGTAAGCGTTCTGGGGAAAACGTTGCACTAGGCAATAGGCAATTTGCATTGAAGTGAGGTTTTCTAGCTGTGGGTGGACAACTCTTTCGTGAGCTTCAAGAATTGGACAATGCTCCTATTCAGATTTTAAAATGAGAACGACAGGGCATCACTAGCCGGAGCGACATCACAAGAAGTTCACAAACAATTGAAGGAGATCTGAGAAAAGGCTTTATGAGTGTAGTGCCGGCGCCGATGATAAGGCACCAGACAGACCCTGCTGCAGCTTTGCGATGGACCAATAGAAACGCAATATGCCCGCTTCATGCATCAAAAGCTCAAATCGCAGGAAGCCCGTGTGGTTAAGATATCCGATAATGATCACAGCAATATACTTTTAAATGCGTCAGTGCCATTGTTTTTTGTAGTCCTAGTTGATGCTTTGTCCTGGCGCATGTACGGCACCAGTGGAACCGTGGGTACAATATGACAACCGGGAACCGCATAATGCGCCACTGAAACTAAGAGGAAAATCCTATATTAAGCTAAATTTTGGCTTTTAAAGAATGAATTAATGAGATTCGCGCTAGACTCAATCCGTCACAGGGCGTCTTGGTATGAAGCTACTGCTCGAGGAAGAGTACTCCGTTGCCCAATATCAAAAAGGTAAGAACATCCCTGTTTTTTTCCTCAGAACGACTCATCACCTGATGAATATCCTATCTTTGGAAGAAGATAAAGGAGCATACCACTGCTGATGACCTTCTTTAGAATTTTAGAGTTGGCGTAGGAGTCATGGGTCAGCGAATCACCAAGGTGCATGACACCCACACAGCTGGTTGTTCAACCTGAAAATTCTTCCTTTTTGCAGTTCATTTTCCGGACACGGTAATTTTGATTCGCCTCAAGTTATTACGAAAGACCTTCCTGCCCTTTTAATTGAATGACTAACGCAATCGGGACAAAAACATTGAATATGCCTATTGGGTAAATCTCCATTTTCATCCTCTGCCTAAACTGTTGACCTTGATTTTAATCCTAATCCTGCTCACAATTTTGTGCATTTTGGGGCTGCTTCTCTCTTATATTTCTCAGCCCTCGGGAAATACCCCCTTCTGCTATATTCGAACCCCGATAAGGACTATTCTCCTTGCTCTCAGTTGCATTGCATCAACTCCAGGTGTTTGACACTGCAGTATATTTGGATACACAGTGCACTTGGATTACCTTTTTTTCCAGTTTACCGGAGTTGGCCGCTGTTTGGTCGCTCTTGCACCTCCTTCATCTGTGCTTTGCTTTGTGTTTGCATGAAGAACGGAAAATGGCAAACTCTAATGGAGCGCACATTCTCGGCAGGGTAACTGCATGGCTGGGTCTCTTATGCGGAATATTTACCATAGTCGTCTGGGGTTTCCTGCTTTCTGACCTGAATCCCAAGATAAAAGTGGATAAAGATGATGCGGTTAAGGATATTAACAAGTACTATTGGCGGGAGACAATGTTTACCTTCGCTCCAAGTGTGTTTTTTGACATTTGGACCCCATTTGTAATGGGCCTGATATCCATTCTCTGCCACTTCAGCAACTTCGATCTTTCCTGGATGTGCAAGACTTACGCGCACTACTTTATATGGAACTTCGTATTGGCGCTTTTCGGTAACCTGGGCTACGCTGGTGGACTCGGCATCATCGCCAGTGCCTTCTCCCTCCTCACGGCTCTTCTCTCACTCATCTGCGCCTTTGTAGTCCGCAATGAGTCTCCACAACTGAACCTTCAAACACCCAAAATGCCGCAAATGAGATGAACGCTTTAATAAAACATGAAGCAATCAGCAGAATCAGAGTGGGCTTGCAAAGCCTGTGTTGCAGACTATGCCGTTTCTTTGACATCTGGCGACAGTGGACCCTGACTCATGGAGGCCAAGAAGGCAATGAGAAGAGAGCGGATTCTTGAGAGAGGGGAAGGACCTGTCTGTGAATGCAGTAGCCGCGGGAGTGCTTAATTTTGCGAGTTTATAGAGTTATTACCAGATTGCTTGGCTCAGTGACAAGTATTACCACCTGCATTCAGCAGGTGGGGTAATACATTAACGAGTGAGGCAAGGTAGGTATCAGCCAGCAACCCTGCAAGCTAGATACCTGATTCGGCTCTTGTAACATTACAGCTGTTTCACCCCCAAGGCTTCTTGATTTCTGCACAGTTGCTCTTGACCAGTAAAGTCTCGCTATTCTGCGCTTTTTACGCTTGAAACCGAAATACGGCGAGTCTGGCGCCAAAATCAAGTGGATGAGCTCAAAGAGAATGCTGTCCGAAACACACTTTCCTTGCAAAAAAATACTTTTGACCTGGACCACCAAATTACAGGATCTACTGGCCAAAGTTTGGACAGACAGTCGAAATTTTGACAGCGGTATACAACGGCAGAAGACCTTTTTGTTACCGTAAATACTAGTAGTGGCGATGACAACAGGCCAGTAATTGCCCTGGGCAGGCGTTGCCCTAAATTCGCGTGTTGTTGGTTTACAATATATCTTTACTTAATTGAGTGGATAGTTTGCCTGTATAATTGCTTCCACTTAAGCCCCTATCGTCGCTGAGTGGCGGAGATGCATCGACGAATTAGTAATCAGGGGAAATTCATTTACTCGCCAAGCGTCTAGCAGCTATCGCTACTCCGTTCATGTGATCCTAGAGAAAATACTGTAGAATACATGCACTGGATGAGATCAAAATGGGCAGTCGCGGCTGCTTGTCGCGGAATCTCGCACAGCGCACCAACAGGTCTGCCTTTTGATCTATTATTGGGAAGCGTTTTGAGATGGTGACTTCGCGTGTGGTATTTATCGTCAAACTGAGAAAGTTACCCGAGTAAACGGCAGATTTCCGAATAGTCAGCACACATCTCTAATTTCTTTTTTCACTCGCGAATATTCGACAAACGCTGCTAGCACTATACGTCTTGACGGATTCATGCGACACGAATTACAATGGAGTGAATGAGTGCCCTGGGGGAAAAAGCGTTACCGTTCTCTTCTACCGTGAGCATGATGCTATGCCATCACTTTTTCTGCTACTGAGCCTCTGCATTACTCTGGTCAGCATAAACCGGGCACGACGCTTTATCGCTTTTCCTCCTGTAGGCGGTTAAGGGGGCGGGAGTGTTGACAGAGTAGATGTGAAAACCGATAGTAACAACGGAACAATCAAACAGGGAGCTATAGAAATAGGTACTTGAATCTGGAGTCATGCGGCCAGTAGTTTATAAAGGTTGCTTAGCCTTGGAAAACAAACTATGGCGTCATACGTTCCTTCATTCTTTCTGTCTCTAATTGTCTTTGCCAGCAAGGTTTAGTGCTCGCTCTGAATTCGGCTAAGCATCAAAAAAAGCAATTCCACTCGTAAGCGCTCCTACCAAATTTAGAAGATGGCTAAGGTACACTTTGGCACATCCCGCCGCACCAGTAAATTATTTCAACATGAATTGCTCTTCGAATTAACTAGCTGTGTTCTATACCTTGTGTATTGTAGAGTAGTCTTAGCATTCCTCAGTACGATAAGTATTAATGTTGGTTGTGTGTGCCCTAGATGCTACGTGCAGCTAGCTGTAAACGACCAGAGTGATTAGAGCGCGCAGCAACGAGCACTAGCCCTCACTCTCGCGTCGCATCCGAACTCAGAGGGGCGGCGGCAGGAAGGAACTTCTGATGGAACACTCAATAACTTTCTGGTGAATTTGTATTGAGTCTATAATTATCTGTCCTTGTGCGGAGACGTTACGTGAAGCCTTAGATTCACGAGGAGCTCCTCATGAAGGCACTGGCTAAAGACGGTGTACAGTGCTTCAAAGTGCTAGAAACATAGGCACTAAGTAGTCAAAAGGCGCCTAACACTTCAGTCACCATCGTTTGGTCCTATAGGGTAAATTAAGAGGGGTGCCTTAGCTACGTTACTTTCTAGGCCACTGGGTTTCCTTTAGCGAGGTCAGCACCAGTGAGGAAATTAGTGTTGGGATGAGTCCACCGGTCAGCAGACAAATAGCCAGGCGCTGTGTGTTTTGAGATGGCCTCCACGGAGCTTGCTTGTTAGTTAAGAAAGAGAAGAATAATATAATTTGAGAAATGGAATGGGGCTTTCTCCAGCAAGACAGACAGCTGAGGGGAGGACCGGCTAATGGCATGAGAAACCCTCAATAAGGACCTTCAATAAGTTCTATAAGAAACTGCTTGAAGTGTTCCTAGGAGGTAAAGCAATAAAACGACGCAAATTAGGCCCTATCACTACCCTGAGTAGACACCTGCCCTCTCCAGCTGCTGCATGGGGGCTGGCAGTAGCATGCCTGTGCTCCACGAACCCTTTCCACCTGTTTTCGTCGATTCCCGTGCATCTCGGCACAGCGACACACAAAATATACAAGTGGATATGTTGTTGCCTCAAACATAGAAACAGGGCTACACAGCTGCTACCATCGCATAGTCAGCCGACTTTTGCCTTCTCTCGTATACATCGGCCTTCCACCTCGGCACTGTGAGAAGCGCGTTTTCCCCCTTCCGCTTTACATATTTAAGACTTACTCACGCTTGCCCTGCCTGGCTACGGCAGCGTGCAGCATGATGCTGCTGCCAAAAAGGATTCAGAAAGAAACGCATAATCTGGCCAGCGAACCCCGTGAGTGATTGACACTTCTTCCTCTTATAACCTTCTCAAGTGTCTGGTACGACAAGATGTTGATGCTTTTTTTTGGCTGGGCGCTTGAGAAGGGAAGAGCTGGCGCTTGTTCACTCCTTGGGCAGTACGTTGATGTGCCAGTTCACTAGCCTGGAGAACCTTCACACGACCATGGGCTTCTGCTGTCTTAGAGTGCGCATTTCTGTAAAGTTTTACTATTTTGTGCAGCTTTGTCAGCATCAATACTGTATGGGTACGACTGTTGCAATTTTCTTGCCCCTGGGAATGCGTCCCGCGTCTGTACTGCACGATTTTAAGAGGGTGTTAACAGGGTATTTGTCATATTTGGAGCGTTATTTAGTACAGGCCGCTCATGATCTAGTCTATAGGAAATGGGGCAGCTCGGCGTTCAGTTTATGGCTTTCGTACGAAGATGCTCTGCCTCAGCTCCAGGGATAGAGGCGGTGCCTGACCCTTCAAACTATCGGTATTTCAAGATCATCATGACCGGCCCAGCAGGAACCCCGTATGAAGGTGAGCGCAGGTCTTGCTGCCTTGAGTAACATTCATGATTCCTGGAGCAGGCATCCTTGAGACCTGGGGCCATAAATGGGAGCCACAAAATAATGGATGACAGTAAAGTAACTTAATCGAATGCAGTGTAGTTATAGAAGCTTTCGGTTTTGTGCTCATCCTATGCATATGGCTTCTTCGAGATTTTAGCTACAGTTTCACCACGTAGATTGCATGGCTCATAGCAAAGTGTGTATTTGCCGCTACTGGTTTGAATGCTTGTCAGAATAGCCACAGATCGAATTATTGAGCCACATATGACTGGTTCCTTTACTTGCCTACATTCAATGTGTGCTATTGTGGCTTTTCAGCTGACTGCGAATGACACACATTGTGGCTTTAAGATTCACTAGTATCTCATTTGTAGCTGGTTGTAACGTCGGTCGCGTCATTATGCTTCAACATGAACATTTCTTGTGTTGATCACATGCAGGTGGCAAGTACCGCCTCGAATTGTTTCTGCCGGAACAATATCCAATGGAGCCACCGAAGGTTCGCTTCCTTACCAAAATCTATCATCCCAATATCGTGAGTCATTTCCTGCCGCAAAAGCCTTCCTTCTCTACGACGCTTTTTAGTTTTGCGTTCGTCAACTCACTCCACTTGTCAGCTAATATCCACCACAGGGAGCAATATATTTTGAGGGCCACCAGGATTAGCACTGTGGCTCACGCTCTCAACCACCTGCGTCGTGTTTGTTGATTGTCTTATGGTGTATAAGCAGTTTTTTTGACACAGGCGGATAATGATAAAGATTTTGTTGCTTTACTCTCTGAAAAGCAGTAAATTATTTGTGTTTTTTTGATTCAGGACGCGCTGGGCCGGATTTGTTTGGACATCCTGAAGGACAAATGGAGCCCAGCTTTGCAGATTCGAACTGTTCTTCTGTCTGTACAGGCGCTGCTTTCCGCTCCGGAGCCTGACGATCCCTTGGACACTCGTGTGGCGGACCACTTCAAAAACGACCGACACGCCGCGGAGGAACGCGGTGAGAATTGTCTAGTAGCTTCAAGGCGAATAGGGTTACAAATTTTGAAAGGCTTCATTCGTATAGGCCAAACGATGCGACATTTATGAATCAGCTTGTTTGGGTAGGGAAAGCAACAGTGGCGACATTCCGTTTCTTAGAAAATAGTATGAGTGCAGTGTACTAGTCAGTGAATAGCCTGTTCAAAATTTCTCGGGGTCTACATTAGTATTATTGAGATCACGATTCGAATTTATGCAGTTCAAATGGTCAAGCGTAGGGTAAGGTGCAGCAGCGTTCAATTATTTACACAACTCGCCGACATACTTAGGAGGTCACTCACAAGACAATCTAAGTTACCGCTGTTAACCAGTGTACAATCGAAATTGTATCGCAAGGCTGAGGAACCACAAGTTGTTCTTTGCGATTTTCTCCTCTCATCATAAAGCAATCCACTCGAAAAGGCCAACGCGCGGTGGGAGACGAGCTGAGGTGATGCATTTATTCTGGCTGTTTCTACTTACATTTTTTGTGGTACGATGCAGCTCGTCAGTGGAGAGAGATGTACGCAGGAGATCAATCGATCACTCTGGATTGAGACTTGGATTGTTGCACTGAGCACGGAGGGCAGCGGCAGACATGCATTAGGGAAAGCGACGACCCATTACAATCAGCAATGAGTAGGACATTTCTGCAGACTGCTGCCAAACGAAAAGGGAGGAGAGGGAGGAAACGAAATGCAAAGAGGCAGGAGGCAGCTACTGCGGGAAGTCTGACTGTGGGCGCACCTCGGTTGTAGGGAGAGCGCAGCGCACTTCCTTTATTGCAAACGAATGTTACTGAAAGTGCAAATGGAGCGCATGGACTCCTGCGTGCAGCTCCTGTCAGAATACTCTTGCAAAATGCTTTTGGCGCGCAAACAGGAGATAAAGATAGATATAACCAGGTCGCTGCTCATGCAATAGTATTATTGAGAGTAGGCGCATTCGTTTCTCCTGCAGCAGGTGTGAATGAGTTGGATTTCCTTGTACTTACTTTTGGGAGCCAAATTCATCATACCCGTCATGTGCAGGGTGTAGGGAATTTACGAAGTGCAGGACTCTGACTGATATAAAACCCCTTGCCAGCATGTGGAAGGGGACCCCTGAGGATACATATTGGTGGGTTGATGCGCGAAGTTTATGCGGCGGATAGGAGAGTTGAGGTTGATGCAGTAAAAATAAATGCTAGGCGTAGTCTGCTCATGAGAAATGCGGGCTTGCTGTAATCCCGTGATGTGTTTCGTCGGAATTTTACTAAATTCACCTAAAGGCAGACTACTTTATCACGTAAGGTGTTGTTATTGGTGCCTGAATTCTGGTGCGGAGCACGTTAACGCATACCCAAGTACTGACTACATTGTATTACACTTACAGCAGTGGTCTCGTGGAAACCGTCTCTTCTATAATTAGCATGAATTCAATATCAACATATTTTTATCTATTAGCCTTTCACTGAGGCATTTTGGCGCTAGCTGATATGAGTATGAAGCCATTGATACTCTTTCCTGAGAACTGGAAGCCGCCCCCTCCCCAGTCCCATTTTGGTCAGGGAAGCCTTGCTGATGTTGGCTGGCTTAAGCATAAGTTTCTTCAAAGTCAGACGGACAAACATGGATGATGGGGTTATATTGCTTGATAGATATATTTACTTCACATCAGGGCCTTCGCTATTCTCATTCTGCGTGATGCGGCGAGGCCCCTTTATCGCGTGGATATTTGCTTACTTCGGTGTTATAACCAGGTTGTACTAATCATCCAGCTTTTAAAGTGTCAGAATATCTTCATTCACCCTCAGCCTTGTTCAGACTTGATGGCACAACCGTACGCTACTCTCTCTGCTGCTCAGATGATGCCCTTCGGGCATCGTGCTTTGCATCCCTCTCGCTATTTTCCATTTGGAACAATGTGGCTGCGAAATGGGCAAGGAGGGCGCAGAGGATCCAATAGGTTGCCCATCATTAGCAGAATTTGCCTTTCTGAAGGTACAATGAACCTCTCTACATTCAGGCAACGAGGGTCGCTTGCAACAGAGACACTCACTTGAATACCCTTATTAAAATGCAGTAAATGGCGTAACCACCGAGGGCAGTCAGCAAACAAGGCTACGGCGGCTACGGAGAACTAAGTACACTAGGACGGCCTGGTAATGAACAACGGTTCAAGAAGGCGCTTTGTTCTACCACCGACGAGGTAGCAGTAGTCAAGAATATCGTGTCAACGTTTACCCCCAGTTTCACAGCTGTACATACAAAACAAGCAGAAAAATCTGGAAATGTCTGCGTGCGCATGTTCCTGAAGACACCAATTAGCTGCTAAAGTGGTGCGAAGGGAGTTCTGTTTGTCTACTGGTTTTTCACTTGCTTTGAATTCATTTCCTCTGGGTAAGCATCAGTTTGGCGCTTTGTTCCCTAACGAGGACGGCGCAAATAAGGCTGAATAGTGTGCAGAGAAGCGTCAAGGAACTGGCAATGATACCAACAACGCCAGAGTACCCGATTTGCCCAAAGAGCGCGTGGACAAAGTTCCAGACGAAGAAGTGGGCGTAGGTCTTGCACATCCATTCGAGGCCGAATTCGCCAAAGTGGCACAAAATGGAAATAATGCCCATCACAAAGGGCGTCCATATGTCTACAAAAACATCCGGCGCGAAGGAGAACATGGCGAGGCGCCAAGTGCCCCGGTTGTAGTCCTTGGTGAAGTTGTTCTCATACACCAGCACCCGCGGCGAGACCGCAGGCAACATAAAGAAAAAAACTAACAGAGAAAGAACGCCAGAGACAAAGCCCATCCAGCTCGTTACCCTAGCAAAAGTCTGCTTTGCATCCGCCATTTTACCTTGAGGGCGAACACGCGTAGAGACCTACAATCATAAAAGCATGCGCAAAACACGCGTGTAGGACAGCCAATTAAGGACATTACTTTCAAGATAGACTTGTATGATATCCAGCCCCCAACTCCTCTCGACATGGCAGTCACCCATTACGAATGTCTACCCCGGTTGCCAACTGCTTCTTCCTGCCCTTCTTAAGCATGCTTTCCAATAAGCGTACGTGGGTGGCAACAGCAGCTCACCGCAATGTCGGTGGAACGTTGTATACAAAATGCACGAGAAAATTGTACTTCATCTAGAATGCGTTCTCCGCTTGTCCATCAGTGCTCGTGCTATATAGCCTAGGGCCAGCTGGCTGACAGACGCAGGAGAAACGAACGCTGGTTTACCGCCTATGGCCAAAAAAGAAACAGTTTATTCATGAACTAACAAATGAATTAACAAAAGAATTTCAGGAAATTTTCGCCTGATTTTGACTAATCAACTGAGGCGTCGAGGGTCATCCGGCAGCATGCAGTACCAATGGTGTGTTGCCTGCCTGCTACAAGGTTCGATATGCTCACCCACATGCCAATCCCCATCTGCATAATTCACTTTCTTACCTATTCCATATATCAACATTTTTCAAAGATGTCAACATGCATTTTTTGCATGGCTTTTCGCCGCGTGCTTTAGTTACAAGCATGTAATATCAATTGAAGTGCAGATCCGTCCGCAGGCTTGTACGCTAAACCTAACACACTAATCTCGTCCTGCTTTCGTAGATGCTGTTTGTTGATGTGTACATGCATACAACACACAAGCCATCGAGTTCCTTTGGTCTACTAAGATAGAGTCATAGTTTCCTGGTTACGCTAGGCTGTGCTATGCAATGTTCAAGAGGATATCGAAGCAACCCCAGTTGCCATGTAGGAGATATATTTTGGCATTTTCGACCTTCCTCGCTTTCCCAATTGTTAATAGTCTGGGTTCCCGTTTTAGGTTAACTCGTTGGGACTCCAATATCACTGACTTTCCTTGAGATCCAGTGCAGATCTCAATGAATCGGTCTCGGCAGCTACATTGACGCGGCTTGCAGTTCATATGTGGTTTCCATCAAAATTTCCTTTGTCGCATGGCCATATTAAAGCCTAGGCAAATGTAATCAAGGAACGTTTCGAACTTTCCCTGCCTCGCCTTGCCCTTTCCCCAATTGGTTCTGACACTAGGAGACAGAGAGCAGCTGGGATAAAGCTTCTCCACCCTCTGAGAATCCCAATCATTTGCAGCAAACTCAGCATCGTAACTTAGCCTACTGGTACACTGCATGCGTTCTAATGCTCTGGATTAGTGCTGAACTGGTGCATCAGTAACATAAGACGAGCAAGAAAATGTAGCTGTAATGGACATGCTTAACTTTAAGGTATTCTACCACATTGCGAATATTAAGATAGAATTTAGGAAAGATTTGAGGGGAACAGGCGCATCGGGTTGAGCTTTTTCTTCAACAGCCCCCTCCTTCAAATGCCTCGTCCCTCGGAGTTCCGATATGGGGATAAGGAAGTGGTCGTGTATGCTTTGCTGCGCTTTCAAATTCCTTGAGCATTCAGAGAAGGTTGCAGACTGCATGAAGGACACACTAGCCAACGCTACTCTGCAGAAAAAGCAAGAACGAACATAGCAAACACAGTAGTTGATTCTCTACTAGCAAACAATCAATACAAACATTAAGGCAGAATTCGCTGAAGTGTAGCTTTACCTTCTAAGTTTCTTCTCCCAGCCCTATTTCAAAGTGCCCTAATGATCATTACCTGCCGATAGATACCACTACTACGTACTGGGCAGCGAAAGATTTCCTTCCCTCTCATTATCCTCTAGGCATAGAGAAGCTCAAAAAAGTGAGAATGCGAGGCAAAGAACACACCAGTCGAAAAAGAGAGACAGAAAGAGAAAGGCAATAATAATAGGAAATACCGATTGAAGAACTAAGCCAACAAGACTGTTGCAGATATATGTCTAGCTGTCGTCCGATGGCTGAAGCGTGGGAGCCTACTGGTGCGAAACTATGGAAAGCAGCTAGAATGTGTAACGGAAATCAAAAGGCACAGTAGTTCAGCGGGGGTTTTCGCGACTCAAGGCAGCTTTTTATATAATCTAGCTGGTGAATGTAGCTTAGTCGATTTGAAACCCATTAGGAGGCAAAAACATGCACGCTGATGCAACGCGCCTAACAGAATGCGCCTAGACGTGGATATAGGGTACAATTTAACAATAGTTACCGGTTTTTCAAGTGATAACCCCTAAATGGATCTGAGTGTTTCAGACGGAGGATATGCACTGTGGAGGGGCAATAATTCGGAAGCGCGGGGAGTACTCTGGGTGGCGACTAACGTTGCTAGACAAGGAGAGCATCAGTGGGCGTCTGACAACGAAGCCCGTATCTGCTCCTCTGTCAGCCGCTAATGTCGGGAGTTTACACCCAAGTTTAGCAGGAATGTCTGTCTACAATGTCCACATGGTAATAAAATTCAGCTCCTCTATGGCTCCTAGTGGATTCTATGCCTCCGGATGAGTTACCTGCCTGGGTGGCAAGGCCTGTAAGCAATTCTGGGAGCATCGAAACCTGTTTTGGAAGCCGATATTGACAGTGTTTGTGGTTGATCTGTCTTCTGCGGAAGCAGATGGCTCATGGAAGACCGTTAACTCATGGGGAAATCGCAAATACTGTAAATCAGCCGCTCGTGACTCTCGCCGTCTGGCCACCTGCATATGCAGCTCGTAAAGCCTGCCGAGTCACCGGAATCAGCGTTTCGGATTCGCAACGTGCAATTGACCATCAGCTATCAAGATTTTAAGTTTGCCCCTCTAGAGCTTTGCCCATGAATATAGATGCACTAGCAAGCTGCTTTTATCAATCATTCCTTGGGCATGGACAGCTGTTGACCCCGTACTAGCAAATGCAGCTCCGTATGGGCGAAGGGGCTACTCAGTATACACCAGGGATGCAAGGGCAGAGTTCGCAGCGAGCGCAAGAAGTTGATAAGGAGCATGTGGACTTTTGTTAGCATAGAGTCACCAGGACAACAAAAGAGTGTGCCTGGCCGGTTGCGTCTGCCCTTCCGCCTCCGGGTGTCTCGCAGTGGTCACAGAACGGTCAGCGTCTAGGCGAGTCGTAAAGGAACGCCAGAGCGGAAGAGCGAATTTCGAGTACCGTTTCGTGACGATAGCAAGAAATCAATGGATCTGTCAGACATGGGTTGAGATTAGTTGACCGCCTTACCGCCCGTGACAGGGCTGACTCAAGGGATGAACTCCATACGTTTGCTGGTGCTGTCGACAATTACGTGCATGATTTCCTAACCCTTGACCTTCCTCAGTCCAAGGATAAAGTCTACAGTCAAACTAGCTTAGATATTTTGAGAAACTTAAAGCTTTGTAAACACCAGGATTACGGAAATTTCGCTGGGTCATCTGCGGAAAATCAGGGTAATACAGTGCATTCCTCTTCCACTGTGGCCTTCATTGCCGTTTAAAGGAAAGACCCTAGGAGTTTCGCATATTTGTGTGATCCCATCGGATCGTCCATTGAGCGGAACCCCACTGCGGAGAAAAGCCACACTGCACAAACGATGCAGTCTCCAAATTGCTAGGCACCCCAGCAGGCATTCCTACACGGGGCAGTGCATCATCCTTACACTACTCGGGATTTTGGTCATGCTAATGCAGGGGTGACTGTCAAAAGCACAAAAGGAACTTAATTTCTAGAGAAGCAGTTAATTGTTACCAGCGAAAAACAGTTGGGCTGCACAGCAGCGAGTAGCTGGGGGTTAAGAGAGCTCATCAGCGATGACGTTGGTGATGCTATGTATTTACCTCGGTGTAAAATTTCACTGCACGAGGCGCAGAATCCAGCAAACAACTTAAAGATTATCAGGGTCTGCAACCTCTGCGTAAGGTGCACAAGAGACTGATTACCAGTGCGGACAGTAAGATGACGCCAACATAAATATTGCCAGGTGTTTAACGCGTAGCCATGGCACCCCATGGAGTTTTCTTTTTGCACTGGATAAAGCTGCTGCTTTTCGCAGAAGCAGTGAAAATAACGCGCAATAATTCGATGATTTTGGAAACCCTTGCCATATTCGGCGAGAAAAGCACTATAGTCTGCGTCACTAGAATCGGTCCACTAGACGAAATGGAGCTCATAATCGGTAAATGTCAGTGCCCGAGGAGTCGAAGCGATGCTAATTAGCGTCCTTACTGCGAGCAGTCACATCTGTTCTGGTCCAATACTAGGCTTCTTAAGTAAGCCACTGAGAGGACCACCAATCCAAACAAAGCCAGGATTGAGTTACGGTAGTAAGATACAAAGGCCATAGGACACTGCAAAGTTCCGACCGGTGTGTAAAAGTAACGTCTTGACTGCTTCTGTTTTTGCTGGATTTAGCTTGATTCATGCAGCTAAGAGACGCACCCCAGAGGCACAATCGTTTCCAAGAAACCCAAACACTTTGGGGCTTTTAGAAACGACTATTTCTCTCGGAACAAAGACAACGCTGCGATGAGGGCTCTAGTGCTAATTTCTTTGGTAAGACCTCTTCTATATGGACCGCCATGTAATCCTGTTCGAGGGGCCTACGACATTCCCGATTGTCCTGCCTTTTCACTTCAGCTGGGGCAAAAACAAGTTTAAATGGCATTAAGGTATAGTGTAGCCTACCACTGCTCATATGGAACGTTGCTTTGTGTTTGTAGATTTGGCAAAGTGGGGTTTTAACGGCAGTGTGTACGAAATCAAATGCTGCTCAGACTGTTGCGCCGTGTGCTTTGCTTAGTAAAAAAACTCCATATCGGGCACCATCAAGCTTTACTTTACCAAGATCTTCTTCAGGGCTAGAAATAAATGCATCTCTGCTTTTCCCCGCCTGTTTTTGGAATTACCACAGAGTTTTGCGAGAACATGCAGGTCAATCCCTGCATTTCTCCGTATTCAACAAATAATTCGCCTGCCACCTAATCTATGATTCTCTTTGTGAAGGCTTTCAATTCGGCAAAACACGCCTTAAGGCTGACCCGTGTTTTTGGCTCAATGCGGCGCGCCACATTACCGGAGGATGGTCTGCCTGCTGATAACTCATTCTAGTTTAGCACTTTCGCGTTTCTTGATGGCTTTTTTGGATAGCATCTATATAAAGAATTCGAATTACAGGATTATAATAGTTTTAGAGCGGATGAGATAGGTGCACGGTGAGACCGATTCAGTCTTTTGCGCCATTGCTTGGCCTGCATAATGACCCCCCCTCAGGTTGTTGAGGTACCAATTCTATCCCGCTTATCATGATTAATTTGAGCAAGTTAAAGCAAGCTAAAAGCTTATTTTCTCTAGAGCTTCGTGGCGCACTAAGCTGCGTAGCCCGCAGCCGTGCCCGCATGCAGGCCTTCTAGCGGATTACCCATGACAGATATAGGATCACATCCTGGTACACTGTGCCAACATAGAAGCCTATGCCCATGAACGTTGCGACACAATTTCAATTGACAGTGACATTGATTACCGTAGCCTTCCCAATACTTGCATCCTGACGCCCTTCACCAAACGTGATTGTGTATGCATGTGTGTGGGTGTTGGGGCCTGCGCTAACATGTACAGTCAGATTACACTTCTGCACCATCTCCCTGATTTACAGACCTGTTTAGCATCCAGTCTCAAGTATGGCTAGCACTTATTGGCCTCTCGTGATAGATTTGTCGGCGCATATTTGATTTTTTGTAGATCCTCAACTGTGGCTGTGTCACTGCGCCGCAGCGAGCTTGGGAATGCTTGCAGTTACGCTTAGATGACCCACCACAGATCATTTCTACGATGGTAAAGCTCTCAATGATGGCCAAAAATTGTTAGCGCTACTTGACGCTGGATGGGAAGTAGACGTGGTAGCGTGGTGCACTAAGCCATCCTCAGTGGGTGGTGGTGATACAGTTTTTGGTTTCGATGCCTGCACGATAATTTTCGTCATTGTGCGGTTTACAATGAGTTTCATCATAGCTGGTATTCCACACCCCGCTGGCGGGTTGTGTAGGCGCTGAGTTGTTGCACAGCCTGCTACCACATGCCGTGACAAATCTGTAAATTAAAATTGTGGTGCTCCATTTTTTTACTGCAAAGCGACCTGCATCTGCTAGACCTACTACCTCTGATCAAGCTCGCTTTTTGCTTGCGGTTGCAGATTCAGACTTTGTTGGCAAGTGGCCCACATTATAGGGCGTGACGTTATTAGGAAGCATTTTGGGGGCTCTTTAGGGGAGCGAGTTTTATGGCTTTCCTGTGCTATCCGCTTAAGCCTGTGGGCTAGGGCCAGTGGAAACAGCCTCGGCACTTACTTGCTTGAAATCGCACCCGGCGCGCATATTCGCAGCTGCACGCGCAGATGTCGCGCACAGTTTTTCCTGAAGCCTCAAGTACTCTATCATTTGCGAAAGTCCCACTGGTCAGCTGTTTATTCACTGAGATGTTGCCCAGCTTGCCAGCACCTGACATGACACTTGTGGTAAATGCAAAGCACTATCAATGCAGCCATTTGTGTATGATGTGGCTTGTGTCGGCCAATGTGTCATATTTTTTGACATACCGATCTGTTGAGCTTATTTATTAGCTGAGGCTTTCTCAGTTCTCCCAAACCTTGCTGTTAGGTCGATCTCTGCATACAAGGAGTATTATAGTAGCACTTGCAGGTAGAGAGCTTCAGGGTCATCAGGAAAGCCATTATCGATGCCCGTCCTACAACAGATATACCACAGCGACTACTCTTTTATCCTCTTCCCGGCTTACAGTGCGAGATAGTTGTCCAGCTGGCTGATGAATCGTCGAGCACTCACCCCTCGTTGTTTCTATCGTAGATTTCTGCTCCGTGATCTTATCGGGACACCCCAGAGCATTTTCTGGGTACCAAATCAAGGCACTTCATGAGCTACGAAGCTGATGCGTGGGCATCGTCGTGCAAGCCGACCTCCGAGGCCTCAACAAACCTTGCGCCACGACCACCTACAATCGCCAGAGGGTGCTCTAATAATCTTGGTGCAAATAGAGGACTTTCAGCTAACCCACCAAGCGATTGGAAAATTATCACAGGGAAAGATGATATTATAGAGCGCCCAAACCCTGTTGATCGGCAAGGGAACAGTTGCGTCGAACACTCTGTTGCAAAAAAGTTTAGCGCTTTGTTCAAGGTTGGCAATCAGAGCCAGAATGCATACAAGAGGTAGCAGTTAGTCATATCATTCCAAAAAAGCTTCTCCTCTTCTCTTCCGCCCCCTATTTGTTTGCCTCCTCCCTTGACTAGTCTACGCGGTACGGCCTCCTCCTAGCACTTCATATGTTCACGGCTAATTGTCTATAGCACCTAGCTCACACGCACTTCATTTATTTTAATGGTACTCAGATGACTTTACTCTGCAAGTAAAAATCTATACAAGCCGTCGAAACACGGAGTCGAGCCTTAGCTAATTCATAATCAATATAACTAGTGCAGTACGAAATACCAGAATGCAGCGTAGGCTGCTGCAAACTGGATGAAGGGGGAGACAGAGAAAGGAAAATGTGGATAATTCATCGAAAGGTAATAGAAAAATAATGGCCAGTGAACCCATATCTTCAATGCACAGGTAATTACCCCGCGGGTTTAGGGTTTAGGGTTTAGGGTTTTAGGGTTTAGGGTTTAGGGTTTAGGGTTTAGGGTTTAGGGTTTAGGGTTTAGGGTTTAGGGTTTAGGGTTTAGGGTTTAGGGTTTAGGGTTTAGGGTTTA